>NW_010103515.1:267-49768 GCF_000699245.1 Pterocles gutturalis | reverse complement strand
AACCTTAATGATTCTATGATTCTATGGCTTAATCTCATAAATGCCTTATTCTGAGCATTGAATGTAGTGCTATGAAGAAAGCCATTGAAGATTGTAAATACACAGTATGTCTTTCCATGAAAAGATGGAGAGGAAAGTGTTCTGGTACTTAAGTGAAGCTGTTGTAGCTAAAGAAGTTATATTCTGTCACAAAGTCAAATATTAACAACTGATTTGCAAGACAGGTTTTTTTTAAGTCCTCAAAATAAACCAACTCCATTGCATTAACATTTTCTTATTAAAACAGTTGAGTCATAAAGTCTAAAATTCCAATGTATTTCAATCTTATCAGAGATAATAACTTGTAGATATTAATACACTCTCCATTTGGTCCTGATTTCTTTAATTTTGTGAAAAATTATTCATTCAGGTGGGTAACTTAACCCATAGACTAACTAAAATATTTGCATCAGACACTTGGTCAGCAAATTAATCGATTTCACATAATGTTCATAATATACAAAAAAAAAGAAGGTGATTTTCATAATAAACAAAAAAGAGGAAGGAGGAAAAGGAAAGAAAGAAAGAAGGGCCTACTCCCACCTTTCCACTCCCACCCAAACCTCACCTTTCATCACTGAAAATGTTCTGCTCTGCACATACTCCCCACACATAATGGACAAATATTCCACAGTGCATTAGTCTAGGTTTATGATGGTGCAAATCTGGAGAGTTTTTCACTGGATATAACTCCATGGACATTCATTAATGTAGTTCTGGAGTGATGAACAGAGGAATTAGGCCCTTTATTTTATATAAAACTCATTATCACAGTATTTTTCTCAATTGAAATCTCATTTGCAAATGTAAAACTCAATTTTGAAAATCTGTGCAAACATATCCACTATCGGAACTAGATATTCTGAAGTGATTGATTTTATTGAGGTCAGCTGACACCCTAACATTTTGATATGCTGGGGCAGTGACACTTGAAACCCAGGCTTTGCCTTGTTTGCTGGGGGAAGGCAAGACCATGAAGGCAGTGTCCCCAAGCCTTCCCATAGTTGCAAGGGATACCTTTTTGGGTGAGTAGCACCTCTGCAGCTGTTTGCCATCTTCTGCAGCGCTGGGCTGAATCAGACCTGCTCAGGTCTGATGGCTTCTCTGGTTGCTGCAGGGGAACACTTATTTCTCACCCTTCTGCTGCTGCTCAGAGACAGAGATGACATTTTGTCAACCTGTTAATGAGAACTGCCTCCTAACTCAGGCGTCTTCAAGGTTATGTGATGGGCTCATAATCCAGGATTGCAAAATTCCTTCTTCAGAGTGTGAATCTTGGTATGTTTCAAGGAGAAATACATTCTCCGTTTCTCCTACGACTAATTGCCTGGCAGCCGAGTAACAGAAAAGAGGGAAGGCCCTTCAGATTTCCACAGCGCTGTCCTTGAAAATGTGCATCATACCTCTCATAAATAGGTAGGGTACTATATTTAGTAAAAGAAATTAAAATAACAAAAGTGTAGTACACGTAGCGTAGCATCCTTTGTTTACAGTTGTCCAAGTTATTTTAGACAAACGGTTTTATTTACTACTTGTGTTTTACATTTTTATTCTAATACTATTAAGGAAGACAACTTTTGATAAATTTACTTGGAAACCATTACCTCAACCAAGGTGAAATGTATAAAATGCTCAGTATTGCAGATCTGCTTGGCCCCTTTCCATCTATTTGTGTATTTTGCCCTTCAGGCTTTTTTTGTTAGTTCTGTTTGTATTTTTTCAGTGTGTCCTTTGCCTATAAACATAAGTTGCTAATAAGTGAGAAAAGTCCCACAGAAAGTAGAGCAAATGACAAAAGCAAAATGTTTGAAGATCCAAGAATATCACTTCAGGAGGTTCATTTTATTATTTCTTCATGTCTTTGTCACATATTGGATCCTTCAGTCTTTTGCCCTTTAGACTCTCGTATATTTCTTACAAGCAGACTCTTGTTAGCCTCTGGAATTACTTGATGTTATTCCGAGAAATGTAAATGAATGTTGACCTGCTAATATTGAATTTTCTTTCTTTTATTCTTAGTCTAGTTTATTTTCCTGTTCTGTTGAATATCTTATAATCTAGGATGGTTTGTAACACAGAAGGGCCATTAACTGCTGCCTGTGTTGCAGGCAGAAAAACCTGCAAGACATGAAAGATCTTTGTCATCCAGTACATTATGGGGGAAAAAATAGCCCTTAAATCAGCAGCACTTATATGCATCTCTTCTTATTTTTTGGCTGCATGTCATAAGTATCAGACAGGCAATTTCAAAGTTAAATCTGCAGGTTTGTGTAATCCACAGTTTTTCAGTCATTTTTCCTGAGTGTTTCGTACACAGATTACTTTCATATATTTGTGTCTGTATAAACCAAATATTACATGATACATTATGTTACATAGTGTTATATGTGGAAGTCTAAAATGTGAGGGGTTTTTTTGACAACATATGAACACAAGACTGAAGACTGAACTCTATTTTCCTTGAGAATGGAAGGAGGAATAGGTGAAATAATGTCTAGTTCTGCACTGGTTCAATTCTCATGCAAGGTCTATCCAAGAAAATATAATATGACATCGCATATCCCAATTTGCCATTGGGAATGGAGGACAAAAGGCTGTCAAAAGCCAGATATACTTCCATATCACTGAAATGAATCAGTACTTGAGAACAGATTACAGTTGCCATCTAAAACTGTTTCAATAGACATTTTAGACAGGGTTCTACAGGATTGTGTGGATCCACTGCACTGGATCAGGCTGAGAATCCAGATTGTAGGTGAACTCATGGGTCCTTTTAGTCTCTGAGTATGGAAAATGTTTGTGGGCTGAGGGATTAAGCCGCGAATATCACCCTTGGACAATCATTCTCATTACACTATTTAAATATGAAGTTGGCCAAAAAGAAAAACTTTTTAGGCACAGGTAATTCCCACAGTCTTTGATGATTTTTTCATAAATCACTATAAAAATTCAAGATAACCGTAACAAGAAAATGTATATTTTTGAAAAAAATCAAATTTTGTGGTGAAACAAAAATATTTTATTTGAATTAACAACTTAACTATTTTTCCTGTCAATTTGATACAAAGGCAAATCAGAAACACAATATTTGATTTTAAAATGTCACTTCAGATTGTACAGAAAAAAATTTTTAATTTCCAGCAAAGGACATTTTCCTTTGTAGTAGATACTGATAATATATCTTGTAACGTTACAGCCATCCAAATACAGTGATCAAAACCTGATCCTATCTGATCCTGCAATTATTTATGAGGGCAAGTCATCTCACTGATACAAGTAGTTTCACTGTTATGATTAAAGTTCCCCCTGTATAGTATTGTTTCTCGGCAGAAGGAGTAAAGAGAAATTTAAAAAATATTTTGCACATGGCCACATGAAGAGTTTAAAAAGCCATAATTCACACCAGACTGTTTTTCTTGGACGAGAGAAAGGTTCACTTTTTCTTTCAGATTTTTCCAAACTCATCATGGTCTCTGCTTAGTGCAAAGAAAAAAAAAAAAAAAAAGATTAAAAAAACGAAAAAAATAAGATCCTATGAGAATTTACAAGTAAGTCCACTAGTCCAATATAACTGTTTCTGTGGATTAACTGGGGCTGGAAACCTGCATTGTCTATAAATTTTTGTGGCTGCATCCATCACAATGAGAATCAGTATCGGTTGTAAATTAAAATATTACATGTGGTTTAAAGCAACCATAAACATCTTCATTAGTATCTCACCAGAGTCTGTGATTATTTGAAATAGCACAAAAGTACAGAGAGATAGCTAAAGGGCAAGACTGGCAGTGGGAATATTGTTTTCACGCGTCCATCAATCATTGTCTTACTTTAAGCTTTGGAACAAATAAAGATGAAAAAGCTCACACAGAATGACATTCATATTTGTAACAGAATTCTTTTAATTTATGGCTTTATTCTGTGTTATTTGGGCAATAATACAGAAAAGTTCCCTTTTGTGTGAATGCTGTCCTTTATGCAACACAAAATAGAGGGTTTTTTTTTTTTTTATATTTAACCTAGAAATGATTTACTGGAGTTCTCATTTCAAGCACATGAACAAAAATATGCAAGACAATTTAACTTTCTAACATCAGTAACACAAGTATCTCGTAATTCACAGCCACTGCAGCCATAACTATTGTTCAAAATGTCACATTCAGATTTTCAAATTAACAGGCACAATTATTTTGCAGTTTGAATCTTGCCTCCTACCTTTTATTGAAATGGCACAGTAATTAGTGGAGCTACTTGTTGAGCAGAGTACTTAAATGATTGAATTTTAAATGTTTCAAAGACTGTTAAAAGGCTGGTCACCTGGCATGTATTTGGATGTGTGGGGGGGTAATAATGACAGTTGCTAAATTATTTTGGGCAATGAACAGAAACACTTTTGATACAGACCTTAAATTAGACTGGAGAACCTCTTAGGAGAGCCAGGTGACTTCTGCTGGTCATAAGAAAGGAAGGGACTGAAAAGGGATGGAAAAGCAAAGGATGACTGACTAGAGGAAGAAGGGATCCCTGAGTAATATGGAGTTCTGACACTGGAATTAGAAACTCCAGTTTGGACTAGAGGGAGAGATTTATGTGGATGACACTTATATTTGGGATGGCTAAAATGGATTCTATTTGGACCCAAGTGTTCGTTTGTCATGTCGAGAACTAGTGGTAAGGATAATTGCACCAGCTGGGGTAGCATTCAGCTCATTTTAGTCGTGGTGACTCAGGTAGGGAGGGCTAAGCATTGTGGTGTATGAGAGCTGTAATACTGAGATTATAGTAAGCAGATTTGCAGACTATTAGCATTGTGAAGTGTAAAAGTTAAGTGAAAGCAATTACAATTAAGTGAATGAAGAGGAAGCTGAAGCTGAAAAGAAAGGCATGTGACTTGAGGATGTACTTCAAAGCAATTTTTTTTTCCCAAACAGAAAATAAATGTATGTGGCAATAAACAAAATGGTGTTATGCTTGAGATTGATTCAGATTTTGTATAGTGATGGAAATACATCTAGAGAGAGACAATTGAAATAGAGAAAACAGAGACAGTTATTAATAGGTATACATTAACTTAGCATTTTGGGATATTATTTGTGAAATAGCACGAACAGACAGAAGAAAAACCCAAACTTTTGATAGAGAAGAAAATTAAAGGATAAAACCTGAAATTCTGAACCACAACTGCAATTAAGACTAAAAGCAAAAGAACATTCTAATGTTCAATAAGGTAAGCTTATGGTTTAAGCTCCATGTGATATGTACTAGGCAACCTTTGGGGAAAATACATGAAACGAGGTGAGAGGGCATTATATAGTGGAGAGAGTCAGATCCAGCAATACAAAAGCCAGTTTGCATACCACTGGTAATTTGAACTGCTATGTTGACATCAAGGTAGAAACAATCGACAGTTGAGTAGGAGGTGATTTCTTTCATGGGGAGGTTACTTAAAATAACTGTGTTGATAAACTGTTCTGTAATTCATGTTGATGCAAGAGATGTAATATGCAAACACATGCATAGTTAGCTGTAGATGGGGGGAAATCCACTTATCTCCCAAAAACAAACTACAGAGGTGTCTGGGAATGAAACAGGGACATGACACCCCTGCTGCCTCCTAAGGAAGGGTGCTTGAAGAATTATTTCTGAATGTTCCTGGTACGTTGCATCTCTAGCATTTGTTTAGTATGGTTGGAGCCTCTAGTCCACATTAGAAAAGGCAAAGCAATTTGAACTGTGTGAGGTTTTATCAGATTTGCAGAAGCTAAACAAAATGTTTAAAAAATACATATACATACATGTATTTATGTCAGTGAGGCATCATGCCTAAAGATAGCTGACTTGAACCAGCGTATGGGGTGGGTAGTGTTTTCCTACTGCTAAGGAATGTTTCTGATGACTAGGATTGATTGGGTTAGTTTCTGTGTATTGTACTTATATGATTTATTGAAGCAATTGAAGGAGTTAAGTTACCCTAGAAAAAAAGTTGTGGTGAAATTATAATGAGCCTTGTCCTTGATTTTTCAGATGCTTTTTCAGTGCCTTTGGTCATTCCTCATTGTAAACCTGTAGGACATTGAGCTCTCCTTCCCTCATTTGCTCTAGCATGTTTATGACCTTAAGCAGGCAGAAATTCCCTTGTCTTCATATTAAAAAGTACCAACCCCTCTATACTTATTGAGTAGTATGTAGAGAGCTTGGGGTGAACAGAGTCTTGTAACTCTGAAGTCTGACTAGAAAAAACTTCTGTAGGATTCAGAAATAGAGAGGCATCTGGTTAGTGTTCCATGCCTAGAATTATTGAGAACTGCTCCTTGTGTTCTTGTCTCCCCATTGAGCTCTTTCAAGGAAGCCAGAAACATCAACAGAGGAAGACTGTTGATAATGCTGTGGTATAGTCCAGCTATGAACAGCACTAGAAAAATGGAACCTTTGCCTGCCTCTAGTACAGATACTTTGACAGAAAGCTGTACCAATTATCCAGTGAAACTTCAGAGTGGGATTTAAGAACCATCTGAAAGTTCATTGGATTCTTGGCCGGGTTTGCTTCTATTTGCAGTGTATGCAGGAGGAAAGGAAAGAGCGATCTGCAGCCAGAAGCTGCGAATGACGGGTCTCTTCACCTATCGCTCATATTTTCTATGTGGTAATGACTAATCTTTCCTTCTAACTTGCTATTATCACCGTTCACATCTCTGATCTTCCTGTTGGAATAGTGTAACTGTGGTTTCTGTCTGCTTATTTTGTGCTCATACTTTTCTTTATAAAGCACCTAAAAATCCAAGCTCAGGTTTTCTGCTTCCATATACACCAATGGAATAGAAAATTATTTCCTTTTCTAATATCACTCATTTGTGCTTTGTGTTGATGCTTTGGCAACCTACTTGATATTGGCCTGGTGTTGCCATTTATGCTTTTCTCAGTCACTAAATTCAGTTTTCGTATTTCAGAATAGTTAGCGGTGTGCAGTGAAAACAAAATTCAGAAGCGTAACACAGCTTCAGTGGTAATTTTGAGAAAACTCTCCGAATTACATCCTTTGTATAACATGACAGGGTAATAACATTGCTCAGCTTCAAAGTGTATTAGTTCATTTGAGTAGGAAAAAGGTTGCTCATGTTTTCAGGGAGGGTAGCAAATACTTTGGAAAGATTTAGTTAATTAGCAGCAACAAAAGTGGAAATCCAACCTATTACATGTAGAAACTATTAGGAGACAGATGGATAAACAAAGCTGTTTTTCTCTTTGGCTTTGGGTTCAGTTACTAAGTGTGGAAAAATCAGCATAATCCTTTCATTTGCTCCAAATTCTAGGTCAATATTCCAAGCTGTGTGCGTGCAGTGCAAGAGTCTTGAATATTTAGCTTTTGCTTTGGATACTTACACCATCTGGATTCTTGATTATATCTGCATAGACAGGCCACCAGGACAGCTGTCAGCATAGGTAATAGGTTGGTAATGGGTAATGGGACTCCTTTTGCAGTGCCTCTCTCTTCATCACGTCTTCTTCCTTCCTATCATTTCCACACCCCACAACCTCAGCTTTAGAACAGGAGCAGAACAAAACTCCAATGTCTATCTGGTCACTAGACATTACATCAGCAGGTTATACCCACTAGTAATTCACCAGTGATCATCAAATTAAACACTACTAGCCTGAGTGGGAAGAACTAAGCATGGAAAATCAGTGTTGGAAAAATACTACAGAGCAACTACAAAGTTTGGAGTTCTCCACGGTTCCCTGGTCTACATAAGCCATTGTAGCAGCAAGTTACCATCCTCTTATACCTCCTTGGAAGGAGGGTCTTCTATGTGAATTGATCACTGTGGTGTCAGTTTTCCCTTTCTTCACTCAGTTTGTCTCAACACATGCTATTTGGACACAACCCAGTTTTATGCTAGTTTTCTGTTTTTTCTTACATTTCCATCCAGAAACATAACTCTGTTCCTGTCATATTCCAATCACATACTAATATCCAGCTACAGCAAACAAACATCTAATTTGCAAGTCTTTATAGAAGATCTAAGTGTGCAGTATATTGGTGGAACAGCTGGAAAAGGACTTTTCAAACTTAGTCATGTAGCTCAATAAAAGAGCACACTCCATACATTCATTGTAGGGTTTCCTAGCATTATGTGTAAAACTGAAAAGATGGGAAAATTAATTGTTCTGTTGCTTCTGTGGTGCTGTGGACAGCTCTTTATATTTTTTAAAATTAAATTAATGCCAGAGCAGTAACTAAACACATTATACATTCAAAATATAAAAAAATATTCCCTGTGCCTCATACGCAGACTTCTAGATTGATTTACATGTACATGAAATACTCAACTTTGATCTTACTAGCTGGCTGTACATTTCATGCATGCTCAATGTTTCCTTAATTTCTTTAAAATGTATATGAAATATTAACATGTGGATTGGGAGAGTTTAGTTAGTTAACTATAAATTAAGAGTCGGCATTCATTATTTAATAGTTAAATTCTGGCTTCCAGTTTTTGTGCTTTTTGCTGTTCTAATTATTGCTTTTTAATGGAAGCAATTATACAGAAGTACAATACCAGGTCAAAAAATATCTCCCCAATATTTAAAAAGAAACTTAAGTATCTCTATTTAGAAGTCAGAAGGTGATCCCAATGTACAACGTGCTTAACCCTGTGGATGTGGAAATGAAACAATACATTTATTAAATTTTATATCTTTACTTGTCTAATTTTTAATTAGAGTGGATATTCATGGTGACAATTGTGAAAGTAATACATACCTGTAGTACTGAGTTCACCTGAATGAAGTATGTAAACAAGCTACTTCCTGAACTATGACCCAGTATTGCTATCCTTGCTCACACTCTAAAGTCATGTATTTCTAGAGTAATTCTTCCAGAGCTTGTAGGAGTACTTCTGGATGAAGATTGTGCTTAATAGATTGCATAAATTATTGCAGCTCCAGTGAAGCCAAGAGAATCAGAGGAAACCTGTTGGTCTATCTAATACAAATAAGACATTTTAAAACCAAGATGAACTCATTTTCCGGAAGAAGGACCTGATCTTAGAGAAATTTGCTTTCTTTAAAAAAGGTAGGTTATTTACAATGCAGCACCTACATCTGACCCAGTCATGTCAGACATTCCTCATCCTCAAGGGAGAAACAAACAACTTTAGAGAATACTTCTTATCCTAAGATTGTTATCTCCTTAGAGGTATAAGGAATCACACCTTGAAATAGCAGGTTTTATCTGCTGAGGAAAACTGAAGTGACTAACTCAGTTATCCATGCCTACCTTAGGGAATCCCAATCCCCTTGTTTTGACAGATCCCATCCTAGTTTCTGAAATTTTCACTGTACAAAAGAAGAAACCAACCAAAATAATAAAATAGGTATATCAAAAGCCTGAATGCAACAAACTATTTCTGCATCTTCTATTGTCTGTGCAATACTGTCACCAAGTAGTGAATGTTGCAGATGGATGGACCACTCAGTGGATAAGGAATTGCTCTCAAAGAGTTGTGGTCGATGTCTTGGTGTCCAAGTGGAGACTGGTGATGAGTGGCATTCCTCAGGGGTCAATATTGGGAACAGTGTTGCTTAACATCTTTACTGGTGACATGGTTACAGTAGGATTGAGTGCACCCTCAGCAAGTTTGCCAACAACACCCAGCTGAGTGGTGCAGTTGACATGCCTGACATGCCTGAGGGATCAGATGGCATCCAGAGGGACTGAGACAAGTTTGAGAAGTGGGCCCATGTGAACCTCATGAGGTTCAACAAGGCCAAACGAATGGTCCCGCACCAGGGTTGGAGCAACTGTTGGTATCAATGTAATTCCCCCCCCACTGCCCCGTACCAGTTGTGCTATAAGAAAGTAAAGTATGAAGGAAATGACCAAAACTTAATAGAAAATGTCTTGAACGCAGATTTGGAAATTTTCATAAGATTTGGAAATTTTCATAAGATTTGGAAATACAAGCTTTATTTTTCCCCCTCTTTTTTTTTTTTTTCCCCCTTTTTTAGCTGGTGTCTGATTTGTACTTTTCATCAGTATCTTATCTGCTACCCATTAAATTGTCATTGCTTTTCCTGAAGTTTCCAGGCTTTGGAGTTTAGCTGGGAATTTAGTTACAAGGCAAGGCAGAAGAAGAATGAGGTTTGCCTCATGACTCTCTCACTGCCTTGCCTGTCCTCCCTGTATTAAAGAATTTATTTTTCAGGTATAAGCTTTTTTCCATGAGGATCCTTCGTTAGATTTAATTTACTATTCAAAATTCTCCTTCTCTTTCTTCATTCTTTGAATGTATTGATAAAATGTAAGGGAAGGTGCTGATAGAAACACAAAAGGTGAGACTTATCATTCATGCTTCACTCTTTAGCATCTTCATTAACACAGAATGGTTGGTATGCTTCCAAAGACGAAAAAAAAGGAAAAAATAAAACCACCTTAAAGAGACGAGTGGAAGGAAATAAAGGCTGATGGCAGCTTTTCTTCCAGAAACTGACACAAAAGCTCAGAGGACAAGAGTAGATGTTGCAGAATGTTCTTTCGGAAGCATCACACCACCTCATATCACCTAAATTTCTCCTTTATTTGATAATAATTATACTAGGCTATGGTCAACTAGATATTAAAAATCCCAACAGAGGGAACAGAGTTACTCATGCATGACAGACTAATTCCTCCAATGTCAACAGACAGAGTTTAAAATACCCTGTGGCACAAAAGGTTAGTTCTGCTGTTGTTTCATCAATGTAAAGAAGTGCATCTTGCCTTTCTTGGGTCAGTATGATACCACACCTGATTACTCCTATAAATCATAAACTGCAGATATGTTATTATGTCAGTGACCAATAGCATATTGGCTATTCTCTAACTCTGACTTCTTCACTAAAATGAGCAGAAATATTAAACTCAGTCTTGTATTTATTGAATATACAACCACATGATTAAAAAAATTATTACTGAATTAGTCACTATTTCACAAACATCATATGCAACAAACTAATCAGATTCCTACACAGGTGTACTAGCACAGAGTCACTGTCATATCTGTGGTGCACAACAAAACCAAAAACCTCTCCATCTAATTGATTGTTAGGCTTTTTTTATGCTTAAACTGCCTAATTTAAAATAATTATAAATGAGCAACATTTTATTATTTGAAAGAGGGTGATGGTAGTGATACATCTTTCAATTATGCCTTTATGACCACAGCAAGTGGACTGTGTGATTCACATCTACAGCTATTAAGGCGCCTTTGTGAATAACCTCAGGCCTTTACCTTATCCTAGATGGTCTTCATAAAATGATGGTTCCCACCTTTGGGATTTATTAAGCAGATATGTTGTCCTTCATAGTTCTGACAAAGGTCAACTTCAGCATGTTGCTGTTCCCTACGAGCAATTACCAGAAAATACTAGTATTGGAACTGCTTGATATCTTAAACCTCAAGATAATGGTGTTGGGACTTTCCAGCAACAGAGCAGGCTGAATCTAAATTCTATACAGTTTACTCTAGAAATGTGTTGAATGGTTGCCATCTCTTTTAATACAGCCAAAGTGTTCTATTTTTAACAATGGGCTTAATTTAATCATCATAGTTGGAATTTTTGTTATGATGAGGGGAAGGACCATCATTACCTCATTTATTTAAGTTGCCCCATTTTTCCAATGTGAATGCAGCTGCTGAGCAGAAAAATCCTCACAAAAAATTGTCAAATCTTGTTACAGTTTTGGGTCTAGTTGGAAATCTGTTGTATGGTACATCATTTGGAATATAAAGAATAAAGGGCAATGCACTCCAGTGACGTAACAATAGCAACTTCAGAATAATTGAATTGCAACATATTATATTCCACCTTATGACCTTGGGATCTGTGAATAGCTGCATAAAGATGTGAGAAAGTGAAGAGGAATAACAACACTGCTTCTAATAATGGAGAAAGAAAAATGCTAATCCACCAAAGTACTGATACCAGAATTGCATAGCTGTTAATAAATTCTGACAAATATTCCAAGCATTGGGAACATTCAGGGATGCAAAAGCCTGGTTTATTTGTGTTACTGTGCTTAAGAATACGTGCACAGGGAAAGGAAGGAATCCTTCCCTCTTCTGAACTGTCTACAAACAAAAAAAAGCCTATTTTTTCAATTATTTCTACCTGAAATTAGTTGTATTGCCTAAACCAAAGTAGCAGCTGACAAGTCCATATATTTATTTTAAGTGTAAGGATGTCTAAAGAATGTCTGAACCTCCTTCTCAGTATCTCACAGCCCAGTCCAACTGTAGCATTTTTCACTCCAGATACAACAGCTTTAGCAAACTTACCTGTAATAGATCTAAGTGTTGATCAGAAACATCGAAAAAAACCCCAAAACCAGCAGGCACAGGAATTTTATTCCTTATTCTACCACATTCACCAACAGATCTTTGGGAACCAGAGTGTACTCATAACAGCCGTTGACCAAAGTACTAAATGTCGGTCTTTATAGCACTTCTTGCCAAAGCACTGACCTTGAATTGAAGTAAGAAAAATAAGCTTAGTTTGCTTCTGTGCTAAGAACAAATTTGATACATCACCACTGATTGAGCTACAGCTAGGCTGATGCAAAAACAATGTATAAGTAGTAAGAAAATTATAAGAATAGTCTGAAAATACCAGTGCAATATGTGCTGTATGGATAGACAGGAGTTTTCTGCAGAATGTAGCACATATAATTATGTCTGAATGTTTCATGTAGAATTTTCTGTGAGCATTTCTCACACGAGTTCTCTCTCTCCATTAATGACAGCTGAAAGCTGTAGTGCATTAGAAATCTGATGAACATCAATTCCAAATTGCTTCTAGGGTGTGGTGTGAATCAATTAATATCTTTTGACATAAATTCAAAGGCTACAGTTGTCAGAAGCATACATTGGTATAATAGTAGAATATGCAATATGTACTGATGAGTATTCTAAGAGGCATATAGAGATAATTATATGCAACTGTACTTACAATGAAACAAAAATCAATGTTATTTTCTACTGATCTTCACAGAGGCATAAAATAGATTCAATGTTAATAGTTCTGTTAATTGCAGATATCCTTATGCATATTTATGAACATAAGATAACCAGACTACCTCAGAATAAAAAGAAGCACAGCTCTTACTAGGACATTTACTAGCTAAAGCCATTAGAAAAATAAAACTTAGTTTATTAACTAACTTTCTGAACCTCATGAAGTTCAACAAGGCCAAATGAAAGGTACTGCACCTGCGTTAGAGCAACTCTTGGTATCAGTACAGTCTGGGGGATGAAGGGATTGAGAGCAGCCCTACCAAGAAGGATGTGGAGGTAGTCGTAGATGAAAAGCCAGACACGAGCTGGAAATGTGTGCTCACAAGCCACAAGGCCAATTGTATCCTGGACTGCATCAAAAGAAGCGTGACCAGCAGGTTGAGGGAGGTGATTCTCCCCCTCTACTCTACTCTACTCTCAGGAGATGCTACCTGGAGTAGTGCATCCAGCTGTGGAGTCCTCAGCACAAGAAGGGCATGGACCTGTTGGAGCGAGTCCAGAGGAGGGCCACAAAGATGGTCGGAGGGCTGGAGCACGTCCTGATGAGGACAGGCTGAAAGAGTGGGGGTTGTTCAACATGGAGAATAGAAGGCTCTGGGGAGACCTTATTGTGGCTTTCTGGTACTTCAGGGGCACCTACAGGAGAGATGGAGAGGCACTCTTTATCAAGGAGTGTAGTGATAGGATGAGGGGTAAGTTTTAACCTGAAAGAGGGTAGATTTAGATGAGCTATTAGGAAGAAACGTTTTACTGTGGGGGTGGTGAGGCACTGGAACAGGTTGCCCAGGGAAGTTGTGGATGCCCGATCCCTGGAAGGGTTCAAGGACAGGGTGGGTGAGGCTTTGAGCAACCTGGTCTAGTGGAGGGTGTCCCTGCACATGGTAGGGTGTTTGGGACTAGATGATCTTTAAGGTCCCTTCCAACCCAAACCACTCTATGATTCTATGATTCTATGATAAAGAAAACAAGAAAAGAACAACACAGAAAGCTGCAGGTGAAAAAAAAGGCCTGAATTTTAAGAACAGATTTTTGTAATAATTAAAATGCTTTCTTTTAATGGGTGTAAAACACATATTGTTTTGAAAAAGAAAGACAATATAATTTACTTTATATTTTATTTAAGTACCTTCAACTGTATGAGCTCCTTGTTTCATGTAGCACACACATATTTATAAACTGGAGAAATCAAATGATACCCAAATATGATTTGAAATATTTTAGAAATAATTTGTATTTTCTGCATGTCAAAAGTGGCTAAAATTCTGCTTTCAAAATTTCCCTAGAAACAGGCATTTTAATTTAAATATTTAATAATTTCCTCTTCTTCTCTTTCCTCTCCTTCCTTTGCATAGCTGCTTTTTTATCAGGTTATGTTTTCTTTTTTTTTTTATCGCTTTACCTCCCTTGGCTTTGTGAGTTCATCTTCTTCCTACTCCTCACTACCCTTTCCTGCCCCAGGAAGCATGCTAAGCACAAGACTCCTACCTTTAATGTTTCCTCTACCTCTTGCCCTGGCACTCGCAGCTCCATTTCCTCTCCTGAGATGCAATGTCAGCCCACGCTCTCTCTTGCCATAAGGGGTGAGACAGGGAGGTTGGTGTGCTGGTGGAGCAGCCTGCTGTTGCCCTCACCATGGGATGGGACTGGCAAGCAGCAACCACGGAGTCGCCTGGGAAGAGGTGGTACCCAGCCACAGCTGCCCAGGTGTCCATATTAGAGGCGGTGGACACTAAATCTGCAGTCCAAGCTCTCCAAATCTTGTACATATGCAAGACAGTAACCGTGGTCATGCATTACAGGGACAGCTCCCATGTCAGAACTGTTTCACATTGCAATTGAGTTCTGGTGTCAGGTAACAGCCCTTTCTCTATCACCTTGTATCTACAGCTGCTCATGGGGTTCCCACGCTTGTAGCTCTAAGCTTTCATTAAGGTCCTTGCAGCTCTTGGACGTGAGATTTCATCATGTCACCAACACACAGCATCTCTAAAAGAGTAACATGTCATCTTACTTTAATTTTTGATATAAAATGTTACTGCTACTATTGCTTCCAATATAAATATGGTTTCTTGAGTTGTTTTGTGCTAAATTACAAAGGTGAAGAGAATATCTCCTGGGTGAGTGCCGCAGAACCAAATAGTAAAACTGGAAAAATCCCTCTTGTAGACATTGGGAAGACACACATTTGAAAGCTTGTACTCTGCCTGTAGAAACCTCACCAGGAAACAGTAAGGGAAACCATTTTAAAATGAGCACATCTGTGAACTGAAACAGCTAGAGTAAAATAAAGTTGCTAGGATGCAAGTGAGGAACTGTGGAGGGTCTTGTTAGGAAGGAGTCGGAGCTCTTTCAAGTGCCAGCTGAGACCATGAGAAGAGGACAGTAAGGGTGAGTAATTTTGCTTAAGAGTCAACGTGTCTTCTGTAAAGGGAAGCCATGACTCACAAATCTGAGTTCTTTGAAGGGGTCAATCAGTGCTAGGATAGCATATCAGTAGTCAATATAGTGCCCCATATTTAATTAAATTAAAATGAAACTAAATTATGCCTTTTATGTTTATAAAAAAAATATTCTATTGTGGGTAAGAAGTGAGTTCTTTCTTTTAGATTAATTAGTGGTTGAAAGAAAGATAGAAACTTCATTATAAAGACTGAGCTGAATGAGAGAAAACCCAACTGAATATTCGTCACTGGAAATTATTGAGTGAAAAATAAAAATTGCAATAGCTTACTCATGACTGCCTCAATGTTGACAGAAAATGGAGAGCAGTTGGCAGAGCTGCTGAAGAGGAAAGTCGAAGCTGAGTGAAAAAGGGAAGTGGCTTATCTTTGGCAGAGGAGAATGTACTTAAAGCAATTAATGTAGACGTTATATCATAAAACTACAAAGTGCCAATGTTTAACAGTAGTCTGAGTAGCCAAGCTTTAGTCACTTGGAAAGTATTCTCAAAGATTTAAATTTCTGTCTCTACCAAGTTATCTAAGTCTTCATTGCATAAATTATCTCTGGAATACTTTCAGTGAGTTAAATTTCAATGCTTTTATGGTAATTTAGGAGTTCCTCTGTGGAACTGTGTATCCTTGGGGTTGTTCTTGACTCCATTTTGTATATTTTGTCATATGTTTCCTGCATTTCAGAACACTGTTAACATTTAAATATAATATACTTGGGGAAAGAAAGCAAAGGAATGAGCATCACAGCTGAAAGGAAGCAAGAAAAGAAGTTGAACTGACATATTCTGATTAGAATTACCTGCAGTTTTGCCTGGGAGGAAACTGTTAATGTAATCTCCTCCCTGTGATCATAACATATCTGTGTACAGATTGCTGCTGCCCATTGTAGCTGGAGCCCTAAGGAATTTGAGGACTTAAAGCTCTATTCTGCTATTTGCTGAGAATGTCCCAATTTCTTTTTTCTTCCTTCTTTCTTCCACTCTGGCTTCCATTGCTTGCAATGAAGAATCATGAGCATTGTGTGGGATTTGGCTTTGCTCTGTTTCAACAGTACAGCAATCATATTTGAAGAGCTGTTGGCTTTGTACCTTCCTTCTCTGGTTTTGGCAACCCAGCGCTATGAGCCATTTCCTTAATTACTTCCTTAATGCACACTGTTGTGAACAGCCCATACCTGCAGAATGGATGGTTGATGTTTTCAGGCTTCATTCTGACTGCACAAAAGAAAAATTTATATCACACCCAATTCGGTATTACCATGGATTGGAGTACACGCAGATCTTATAAGGTACTGAAAATTTTCAGTGTGATATTTCAGCAGATTTCTAGCACTGATGATTTATGTAGCTAACTTTATAAACTACGGTTTTATACATGAAGCTTTAAATTAAGTCTTCATCACATAAATTGGTGGCTTTCCTTCTGCCTTTATAAATGAAAAATTTGAAACCAATACTGCAACTAAACAAAATTTTCATTTTATTAAATCTAGCTTATGATTCAGTAATTCTGTTGAACTGCTATTCTCATTTAGATATCAATCTTCTGCACGTCTTTTAAGAAGTATACAAAGTCCCAGGCTGTGGAAATGAGGATGAAAGTCAGGCTTATAAAGCTCCAACTTGCCTACAGCCAGGGCAGTAATTTAACCTAATGAAAGATATAATTAGAGCTTTCAGAAATAGTATATTTTAGAAAATAGTCATGTAGTGAAAGTTGGCCCATAATAATACTATCCAAACAGCTGTATTCCTGTGGTGTGTTGACCATGGCTGGCTGTGAGATGCCCACCGATTTGCTCCCTCACTCTTCCTCAACAGGGCAAGGGGAGAAAATAAGAAGAAAAATCCCAGCTCGAGATAAGGACAAACAAAGAGGTCTCCTACTAATTATCATTATGGCAAAAAGAGACTTAACGTGGGGAAAATTAACTTAATTTAATTTATTGTCAATTAAAATAGAATTAGATGGTGAGAAACACAGAAAAATTAAAACAACACCTTCCCCCACTCCCCTTCTTTGCCCAAGGTCAACTTCACTCCTTCATCCCCAATGCCTCTTCCTCCTCCCCCAACCCAAGTGGGGCAGGGGGATGGAGAATAGGAGTTTCAGTCAGTCCAGAACAGCCTCTCTCTGCCACTCCTTCCTCCTCACACTTTTCCCCTGCTACAGCATTGGCTGTACTTCCCATGGGCTGCAGTATTTCAGGATAATCCTGAATCTTGACCAGGAAAGGTTTCAACTTCTTTGGAATAACTAGATCTATCCCTTTTATAACCTCATTTTTCTGTTCATACTCTTCAGGAAGATGAGGTTTCTGTTTGGAATTATGTTGGGAAAAAATATGTCTTTTCTTGATGCTAGGATTAATTTGTGTCAAGATGAGTCTTACGACAGCTTTCTGAAACATTCCTCTGCTCATTTGGATATTTTGCAGCTTTATTTTTTTCTTCTTGGAGATGCACAAGGAACTAAACTGCACAGAGGATTATCTCAGTTTAATCTTTACAAACTCGGATCTCTGTAGCGAGTGTTTTCACCCTGTACTACCACCATGAGCCACTTAGAAGATCAAGAATCTTTTCATTAAGACTGGAAAGATAAACTGTACACAAATAAAATGTTACTTCAGCTTTAGGAATATTGTTATTTTAATTTCATGTTGATTTCCTGAAGCAGTGCATTTGAAACATAACAAAAACTATACTAAACACTGTCTCACTAAGGCAAGTCCCACTAATGCCTCACTAGGACTACCTGGTGTAGCTCATGTTCCTAATCATGTAGTGTGAAACACCTGGGACTTGGTATCTTTTCTTATTTACTTTCTGTCTGCTTGCAGCTCTAACCATAATTCCAGTGAACCACAAGGAAGTACAAGCAAAAGGAAAAGATGATGCTTACAAAGAGGATTTCAGAATGAAAAGTAGCTCCATAATAATTTTCAAATCTTTGTTGTTAAGACCTCTCTTCTCCAGCTGAACTGTAATAACTTTTATGCCCTAATTTTGTAAGCATTTGACTTTTTATTTTTAAGTTTGTCTTTTTTTTTTGTTTGGTTTTTATTGTTGTGGTGGGTTTGGTTTTTTTTTCTTTTTTCCCTTCAAAGGAGGTTAAACTTGTATGTTTATAAGACTGGATCTTGTGCTGTTTGGAAAAAAAAAAAAAAGGTAGAAAGAATAAGATAATTAGCATTTTACAGCTCCCTTATATCAAAGTCCATAGTGTTATGCTGCCTGGTTAATGCCTGTGAGCTAGCAGCACTGAATGGCATATTTCATACTATGCTGAACCTACTAATGTTTTAATAATTAGATTCACGAGATAAAACTTTTCAGTGGTCTGATAATAAACACTGAAACAAGAAAAGAAGTTTCTTTGCAGTGCAATTTTGTTGATATAGGGATGCAGAGCCAGGAAGAGACTTTCAATGAGGAAAATGGCTTCTTCTTTTAGGGGGGAAAAAACCCAAACCCAACCGACTGCCCCCCAAAAACCCACATGCAATATCTTTAAGAAATAAAAGAACAAGAATGCATTGTGATTACAAACCTAAGAAAAATGAAGGAATAAGCAAAAGACCAGCTAAGATGAAAAAATACAAAATCCACTCTTTTCGGGGGAGGGGGGAACAACCCACTTTCCTAATAGTACTCAGGAGAGGAAGACCACTTCCCATTTATGTGACCAAGCCTCTGGAGTGAAAACTCGATGGAAAAAACTTTAACCTGATGGTATTTCCTAATCCAGTGGGTAGGATGGTAAATGTATTACACAAATCGCTTATGTTTGAGGAGTTCCAGATTAGGTTTTACAAACCTTATTCTCTGAAGGTACAGTTGTTGAAATTAGGTTCTTCTTGCTTCCATAGAAAACCCATGAAAGAGAGATTTTCTAGTAGTGTTTTCTACTGATAATCCAGCATTCAAAGTGGTTTTTCTTGAAAGGAAAATGGATGTTTGCTCAATAGGGGAGAACAAAACCCAGTTCTGTAGCCTGTATGTAGGTGAAATTTCCAGTGTAGTAAACTTAGTTAACTGTTTAGCATATCCCTCACATTTTAGAAGACCACTGAAAGTCTTCAACAATTCAATTTTTGGAAGAACTGACAAGCTGTCAGAACTAGCTCCATAGGAAAAATGATTGTTTAGAAAGCAAAAATATGGTTAGTTTAAAGTGGAATTTTGCTTAGATGAGAACTTCAAGGCTGGTTCCCTTTCTTATGAGAACAGCCTGCAATTCATATCAACAGAATAAATAAAGAGAAGTCAGCAGTCAATTTGACTGACTAAAATAGGTCTTGCATAGAAACCCAAAAAGCAACTGTTCTAGCTACTTAAGTTACAGTTTCATATATGTATTACAGAGCTAGTTCTTGAAACAGAGGGAAAAATCAGATTGAGTCCTAATTTCAGAAACAGAAATCCACTGTCAATATTATTCTAAATTTCTGAGGTATGTAGCTAATAACCAAAGCCTTTATTTATTTACTACTTAAGCTCTTAATTTCTGTTTGAGAATCATTCTTGTTTTCCCACATTTGGTTTCAGAAGACTTAATAGTTTAATCTGGGACTCCCAGCTAAAATCCAGTCACTTCCCACCCAAATAATCCATGACATTTTTTGAGCATGGAAGATAATTTTCACTTTTGCAACTAGAAGTGTTTTGGAGCAATGATGACTGGTGTTAAGCAGTTGCTGTATTCCATTTTAGAAATGATTGCTTTCATAGATAATTGAAGTGATTCTTGTACATGCATCACATAATTATGTAAAACACTTCAAGGATACATAAAACAATATTCAGACAGTGACTGAATAAGCAGCCAATGTTCTTCATTTCTTTACTGAATCTGAACACTAGAAATTTGAGCTATTTCAGGATTTGGGACCAACTTTAGCTAGCAGCTCTCTTAAGAGTGAGATCAGCTGCCTGAGCTGTGGTATGGAGCTGGGGCCTTATGGTGTCCACTGTTACTTGAAACCCAGCTCAACTCAGAAAGATACTATATTTCATTATCATCTAGTCAAAATATGCAAGTCCACTGTCTCTTCCTCATCTTCCCCGAAAGTCTTGAATATTTACTTTTAATGCTGATATTGCATGCCAGTTTTCAGCTGGCACAATTTTATGAGGTTGATAGTTCGTTGTGCTGAGTTAAATAATTTAGATTTTTTTTCCTTTTAAAATTAACAATTAAAAGATAAACACTGTTAGTCTCATAAAGTACTAGTAATGTTTTTAAAGCTTGATCTTACCTTAGGCATCAATTTTACTTCAGTGTTTGAGATGCTGGCTTTGTTATAGGAGTTCAATGAAAGGAACAATAGCTGTATTTTGGAAGTGCGATTCAGATGAATAGCAGCACCTAAGCTGTTTCTAAAATGATTTTACCTGCACAATTCTGTGGATGCTTATTACTGATGTTTTTAGCACAACAATTACTTGGCTTGGGAGAGTTTGAAAATCATACAGTTTCACTGGCAATACATAGAGAAATATAGACAGCAGGGGAAAAGCAGCGTATTATGACAACCTGTTAGGCTGCAGGGTATAGGGTAAAATAGGGAACTGAAAATCTGAAAAAAAAAAAAAAGACAAAAAAAACAAAGAAAAACACAGACAGGTGGGTGGAAAGGATGCTAGAGGGAACAGAAACTGCTGCAAGCAAGATTTACCATAATCATTCATGGAAGGTTTACAAAAGGATATTACAGCTACCTGGGAGACCAGAGCCTGGGGCCATTTTGGCACATAAACTAGAGAGAAACTGTAATGCAGTAATTCACTGTTTTGGGATTCAATAATAATAAGTGTTTGGAAGGTGGAAGGTAGCAAAAATGCTGGAAACATGAAAGCCAACTGATTTTCTTTAAGTAAATAATATTGATGCAATGACACTGTCAGAGGTTTTTGTCTTCCATGAACAGTTAGGTGACTGTCACACCCACCTGAAAAAGGTAAATATCCTGCAGATTGAGGATGAGCATTCTTTATCTTAGTTTAATGCTGGAGATTTGCACTGGCTGAAAAAAAAAAAGCAAACATTGGCAACAGGAACAATTTCCGTCACAGTAAAGAGCTCCTACTCTGTGGGCTCTGACAATAAAACAGCTTTGTGGAGATAAATCTCCTGGATTTTAACAAGTCTTCACAACCGTAGGTTAGCAATACAATACGTATCTTCATTGTTTTGATGTCAGAAAATGTGTTTTTCTTCTCATCTGTTAATGGCAGCTTCACCATGGCTACTACTAATGGGTGTTGGTGGGTCTTGTAAACTTTTTGACTTTGTTCATGAGATTTTACATGTTTGCATCTTGTCTCCTTTTCTATTCTTTTTAATTTTATTTTATTGGAAGTAACTGGGGAAATATGCTTTAATGGTAGCACATTCTTTTTATACTGGCTTTAGTGTTGAAAAACTGTAAGGCAAGAGGGAATGTAGAAGTGCTAGCCACTCTATCACCTGAAACAATTTTATTTAAATGGGGTCTCAACTGCTAATGTGGCAGATCTGTAACTGCAGGCACCTAAGAGCTAGATATTGCTGCACACAGGCTTACAAGGTCTCTTCTGTACAGCTACAGCTTCATAACCTGCTTAAGCTATGAAACTGGGCTGACACAGAAAGGGGTGGACCTGCCTGTTTTCTCCTTCCCTTCCTAAGAGGCATTCCAGCCTCACCTCTGTGTCAGTATTAATTGTGCAGTGAATTACACCTTGCCAACCTGACAATGTTTGCTCTCTTTTGCTGTAGTTGTCTACCAGACCAGTTCCTTGAACCGGGTTCCCACACAGCCACCTGGTTGCAAGGGATGAGGAGAGGAACATGCCTTCCACCAGAGCAAAGGAAGGGGCACCAGACTGGGCTAAAACCACCTTACAATGTCCTGGAGCCACAGCCCACTTAGAGGGGGTGCTCATCTGCACATCCCTGACTATAGCATGTGGCTGACGAACCTATTATGGGTTGTCTCCAGCAGTGAGAACTGGAATTACGAAGCTTCCTAAACCACCTGTTGTATTTGTGTCTGAGAGCACGCGGTTCCTGGTCCTTTGGCCCTCTTTGCTTGGTTTCTGCCTCTGTAACCTGTGAAAAGGACAACACCCTCCTTTTCCTGTGCGTTGTATGGCTTTGGTATTTCTGCAGCCAGGTTTTCAGGTGACATGCTGTCCTCCTGCATGTCTGTGTGCAGTGCCTGGTACATCGGCACCGTGACCTCAGGGGAGAGGAAGAAGTCGAGGATATCTCTCGCTATTACAGTGATACAAATGAAAAATAACAGTGGGTTTACTGGGATTGAAATCTGTAATGCTGTAGCTGTAATTCAGTCTGATTTCTAGTGGCTATTTATAACTCAAGTGTGGATCCTGGTTGCTGTGCTCAATTAGCCCTTTCATTTTATTGAGTAGTTCTACAAATAATCTTATAAAAACTATGTAAATCACCACAAATGTGTTACAATTATCTTGACAATTATTCTGTATCTCGGTGGGTATGGGGGAAGATGAAACCTGTTCCTAGAGCATTTCTGGTTGCTAAGAAACAGTTACTTCAGTTGCAGAAATTGTCTCTCACACCAGATACATTATTCTGGCAAATTGGACTTTCAGATTGAGTACCAAGGGAAAGGGGAACAATCAGAAAGAGAGACAATTGCTATTACAGAGCTGCATGGGGTCTAGTATATGTGTGTTAAAGATTCTGGTTTTATATCTGCCTCTGTTTCTATTTTCATTAACTCTTTTCTCTTTTTTTTTTAATTTTTTTTATTTTTTTTATTTTTCCCTCCCCCCCAGCCCAAAGCATTTGATAAGGCAGCATACCGTAAAACCTGGTTTCCTCTTGGTGAGGGAGGAATGGCAAATCTGATACTCACTAGTTCCTACCTCCCTCATCTTTTCAAAAAATAAACCCTGTTTCAAAAGACAGGTTTCAACAAAAGCACATGGAGCAAGGGGCTCTGTTTTTTTTACAATATGTGAAACAGATGGGAAAGGTAATGAAGTCTGTTCTGTGTCTGTTGCTCTGTCAGGTGACCCAAACTCTTTCTCCTTGCAAAGCCAGCGCTATGCAGCAGCCTGTTGTCAGGGTCCCCAGGGAGGGCAGGGTGTTTGGGCTGCAGGTGACATCGTGGGGCTCCGGAAGCTGCTGAATCCTGGATGGGACAGACCCGCCTGCTCCTGTCTAGGATGGACCAGGGGACAGGGTGTGTGACACCTGCCTGAGTTGGGGGCTGGAGCATCAACCAGGACTTGAGCCCAGACTTTAGTAATTTTTTGGACTATGAGAAATTATATCCATGCTGTGACAATGAAAACATAAAGTTTCTGAAGGGGTGGTGGAGCAAGAAATCAGAGTTCATTCATTAGACCTGGGAGTAGTTAATGTGTGTGTGTGTTTACAGCTCATTTACTCTTTACATAAATTGTACTGGGTCCTCTTCAGACTGATCTATGTTTAATTCTCCTTTGTTACAGCTTCATATTTTGTTGAACTTGAGATACCTGTTTTTAATATTGCAATTATATTATGCTACCATTGAACAAAATAAACAAGAAAACCCCAGATAGCTTTCTGTCAAAGGCAATGAAAACAAAGACTCAATCTTTGCTGAACTCTGTGTTTTAAGTTTGAAGCTGTTACAAATACTGAACTAGGTTACAGTATTTTGTGTTTAAACATCTTGGCTAATTAAATTTCTGTCTGAGTCTCTTCTGTAGCTTGCTCAAAGATTTATAACACTAAAGATCAGAAGGTTGAATCAAGGATTTAACAAAATATGTTGTACAAAGAAAGAAGTTGTGTAGGTGCGCAGAATATTAAGTGCTCATTTTAGCACTCCTGATGTGGTTGTAATGATAATTAGTGCATGTCTATTGGAACTGATTTAAGTTTCAGTCTTTCTTAGAAATTTAAACATGTCATTATTTAATTACTTTATCTAAACAGATTTGAGGTATTGCTGAAAACCTTGTAGAAAAAAGAAAGGGGTTGCTATTGTCATGTGTACCTTTTCCCTTTACATTTCAGTATGTTTGCAACGTAGTGTGCCCATGTATACATATAAACAGACATAGTAATGCGTTGCAGTCATTCATAGATCCTACCAGAAACATGCAAGGTACTATCCTACTGTGTGCTCCTAAAATCACATTATAGTTAATGGATTTGTATTTTCTATGTTTGAGAAAACCCTGGGAAACATTTATTGAAGTTTTGTTTTTCTTCTCTGTGAGTGATGGGAAGGCACTTGTAAGAACTATCTGTCTGCTATGGTAACATATAAATAAGACAGCTTAGAAAAGAGGTAAGAGAAAAATGTGTCCAAATGCAAAATAAATTGTTGGTTCTCTAAATGTTATACAGCATGACAAAATAGTCGGAAGTTGTTTCTGCCTGATATTGATCAAAGGGTTGTGTGGTTTGTTCAGTTTTTGGTTTTTTGGGGCTTTGTGTGTGTTGTTTTGTTTTGGTGTTTGATTGTTTGTTTTTAATATGTCTTTCTGAAGTCTACTGTGCTCCTTTGCATTGTTTGAAAATCAGAGTTGTAAACTGACCTTTGAGGGAAGACAGAGTTTGACTGTTTTGTAATTCAAGGCCCAGAAGGTGTAAATTGGATTGGATCCAAGTTTTTGTATTTAGAACATAACACGCTTTGAAAAGGAACCTAAACAATGGGGGAATCAACTTTCTGAACTCTAATTTACTTTGCGACAGAGAATGACTGATGTGTTGCCACATGATCTTTAAATAAGCTTTCTTGGGCAAACATTTCTCAAGGGAAAGATCAACCCATGTTTTCATCTAAAGCAAAAATAGATAATCCAGCACGAGATTTCCTTCATAACTGCAAGTGCCTTTGTTACACAAGGAATTTCATGCATTGATTAAAATGTCTTAGCAGAAGAAAGGAAATGAGCTGATGACAGTTCAAAAATTATCTTTTTCAATAGAGTATGGCTTAAGGCCATTCAAGGAAGAGAAACAAAAACAAAATTGATGTGAAGGAGAGAAGGGAATATGTTATCATCTGTTTGCTTAGACAGATAAAGCAAAAAAAAGAAAAAAAATTGAAAAAACATCACCAGTAAGTTTGAAATACTACAAATAACACATTTGAAAATTAAGGATGTGGAACTGGAAAACTCAAAGATGCATTTCATAGAGAGGTATGAATTTTTGATTTCCAGAAGGAAAATCTTTGTCCATTTCTTGTAGTCACCCATGTGTTTTTGCAGAGATGGAAAAAATATAAAATATTAAAATGGTAAAAAGACAGATACATAAGTAAAAAATAAAATTTTACAGCTAAAGTGACGTTATTTTGAAGTAAGTACTTGAAATTTGTTTGTATATTCCCATGAAGATATTGGTTTCCCTTTCCTTGTTTTTTTCTTCCCTTCTATGAAATTACTATCCTTTTTCACTAGGTGAAAATTCAGAAAATGCAACAAAAGCAACTTCACAAGGTGCTACGTAGTGTGAAAAAGGAAGTCTAGATCTGTCTTTTAGTCAATTATTTTCCGATATAAGCTATTTTGATATAGTGTAAGTATTTTACTGTGATAAATATGGACTCTATATGTAGGAATAAACCAGCATAATCAATAGCTCTTTGTTAACATGTAAATGTCACCTTGGGAACATCTATAAATGTATTAGCCTTTATCAACATTTCCAAAGTTTTATTAAGACAAATGCAGCAAATGTGAGGCAATACTGAACAAATCCTGTTGGAGAGTAGTGTAGGGGAGAGGGACCTGGGGTGGACAGCAGGATGACCATGAGCCAGCACTGTGCCCTCGTGGCCAAGAAGGCCAATGGCATCCTGGGGTGTATCAGAAGGGGGGTGGTCAGTAGGTTGAGAGAGGTTCTCCTCCCCCTCTACTCTGCCCTGGTGAGACCGCATCTGGAATATTGTGTCCAGTTCTGGGCCCCTCAGTTCCAGAGGGACAGAGAACTGCTGGAGAGAGTCCAGCGCAGAGCCACAAAGATGATGAAGGGAATGGAGCATCTCCCTTATGAGGAAAGGCTGAGGGAGCTGGGTCTCTTTAGCCTGGAAAAGAGGAGACTGAGGGGTGACCTAATCAATGTTTATAAATATGCAAAGGGTGAGTGTCAGGAGGATGGAGCCAGGCTCTTCTCTGTGACATCCAGTGACAGGACAAGGGACAATGGGTGTAAGCTGGAACATAGGAGGTTCCACTTGAATATGAGAAAAAACTTCTTCATGGTGAGGGTGACAGAGCACTGGAACAGGCTGCCCAGAGAGGTTGTGGAGTCTCCTTCTCTGGAGACATTCAAAGCCCGCCTGGATGCGTTCCTGTGTGATCTGATCTAGGTGTTCCTGCTCTGGCAGGGGGATTGGACTAGATGATCTTTCGAGGTCCCTTCCAATCTCTAACATTCTGTGATTCTATGATTCTGTGAAATCAATTTAAGCATGTTGTCATAATGGAGTTTCAATAGTAACTCAGATTCCATAATAATTATGCAAAGATAACACTAACTGCCCTGTTAACATCTTGTTGTCTTTCCAACAAGATTATAGTAAGCATACCAAAGATAATTAATCAACACCAACCAGAATTCAGATGATGATGATGGGGGAAACCCAAGTCCTACTTTCAACAGAAATGCTAAAAGGTATGAAAAGCTAAATATGAGTCTCCAGGTGCATGCTAGATCATCACATGCAAAATTTGGAGAAGATATTAAAATTGTGAATTTAGATTTTTATATACAGCCTTTTATAGAAGAAGCTAACTTAATTTCTTTCATTTGAATATTGCTGTAGGTTGGAATTTCAAAGATGACTCTTGGAGATATATGATCCTAAAATATGGAATCCTCCGATACAAATGAACAATGAAATATTAACAATAGTGTGCAATCTAGACTAAAATTTCCAATGCTTATTAAAAAAGTTGAGGTTTAGGTTTGAATTTACCTTATCGCATGAAGGCTACAGATGTGATATCCATCTTACACTTAAATATTTAACTTGCTTCCATTACAGTTTCTCCCATGCAATGGTATTGGACTCCCTACCTATTACAAAATAACACTTTACCATTATGGAAGTAATTTTCATGTTTCTGATAAAACAGGACTATAGACACCTGTATTTAAGTTCTTTTTTTTCTTGTTTGTCAACATTAACCTCTTGATTGACAAATTATACTTGAAGTCTTTTTATTTAGGTTTGTGGGCAAAATTAGCCATTCCAGCTCAACTAAAGGACATGAAACTGTGGCAGATGGAGCCAGTACAGTGAAGCAACAAATAGAAAAAACCCCACCACAACAAAACAGCCAAGCATCTGTAAAGCTTTTTGATAGAAGGTTTTATTAAGAAAAATTTTGTCAACAGACTTCTTGTGACAAAAACTAAAATGATTTACACGGAAGAAAATTTGATGTAGATTTTAAATACAACTGGAAAATATCTGTCTTCACAAATATTCTAGATTGTAACCTCACAAGCATAATTTTAATTTTTGACTGTGCTGTCAGCTTCTATATTAATTTCCTACAGATCCATAAAAAACTGAGGTTTAATTTAATGTTTCAGACATCTGTAAAGATGAAATTCTCAGTGGCATTTCTAAAAGAAATATTACATTTTATATACGGAAAAAGATGCAGAAGCAGAGGGATCTAGGGAAGAAAGTAAAATAAATTAGTTATTTCTAGTGTGAAAGTGGTAATGCAACATCATTGTGCAAAGTTCAGTTCAGGATGAACAATAATAAATACTTAATATGTCACCTACGTGACATAGGAGGTCACATATCACTTTCAAAAGAGATTTGTGCACTTGAACGCTATTGCTAGAAGTCAATGGTGTTTAAGCTTCTAAGTGCCACAGACATTGAAAATCGAACTTAATCTGTTTTGTTGTTTGAAGATTTTTTCCAATTTCTCTTTTACATTTCATGATTTTTTATTAGGCTACATTTTGGTGATCTTTTTTTTTTTTTTTAATGCATTTCAGAAAAAAGTTTGATGGTCACTATAGTGCAGTTCTTGTTTCTATGAGAAAAGACAACCTTTTCATTGAAAAATTGCTCCATATACACATGAACTATACTGCGCCCTCAGCGAGATGATTACAGTCTATCTGGAGTGCTATGGACAAACCACTGAACAAATATTGGATTACATTACGCCTATAAACCTCAGGCATTGTGCACTTTTCTAAATTATTCACACATAATCGCTCCAGGGGATTACACTTCAGGATGATGGGAGGATGCCTAAAATCAGACAGCCATGAAGTACCTTTACTCTTCATTGTGTTCTTGGAGTACATTAATCTTGAAGCTTAAAATGCACAGTGATGAGTTTACTTATTTAGAAAAGATGATGGTGTTTGCAGATCTGCCAGATAACAAGTTAATTGCTATATTTAACTTAGTTATTTTGAATGAAAGGCAGACACTTTTTTTTTTTTTTTCTCCAAAGGACACTTCTAATGACAATTCTTTCTTATATGTGGCATGGCTAGTCATTTTCAGTGGATAGTCTTGCTGTCAGAAATAACAAGTGCGTTAAATTTGATCTCTTCAACTAGTAATAGAAGATTACTGTTATTAATAAAACTATTTGCTTTGTGAAAAATGCCATAAGCCTAAGGAATTTTTAAGGTATAAAACTAGTAAACATGATGGTGCATCTGCTTTTCCTACTAGACCTGACTTTTTTCCTATTGTGAATAGAATATAGAATAATATTGGATACAGAGAGGAATTCATAGTATCTAATAAAACCTCCTCATGTGTCCATTCATGCCTTATATGGGCATTATAACAAATTAACAGCTGTGAATGATGCATAGAGTAGAAGTAGAGTATGCCAATATTCCTGACGTCTTATTTCTCAGACTGACCAAGGCATCTCAGTAGAAAGCATTCAGTACAGTGAACTCTTGGGCAATAACATTAGAGAACATTCTTTGTTTTTGAAAGATGAAGTGGAATTTATTTTGACAACAGCTGACTTGAACATATGCATCTGCTGAAGAATCTCCCTTTAAAATATCCTGCAGAACCTATTGCAATGGTAGACAATTTTGAGATCCAAACGCAGTGTTTTCAAGCATATGTATTACCTCATTAGGGACTTTTAAATGTCACCCTAGCTGTGACTGCTCCTGTAAAATGAAATAGATAATACATTTTTCCCCCTCGTTTTTCAGTAATTATGGAATCAAAGAATAGCTGAGTTTGGAAGGCACCTCTAGAGATCATCTTATCCAATTCCCTGCTTGAGCAGGATCAGGCAGAACAGATTGGTTGTGTCCAGTTGGGTTTTGAATACTTCCACTGATGGAGACTGTGCAGCCTCCCTGGGCAACCTGTTCCAGTGTCAAACCCCTCTCACAATAGTGTTTTCTTGTGTTTAAATGAAGTTTTCTGTATTTCAGTTTGTGCCCATTACCTCTTGTCTTGTCACTGGGCACCACTGAGAAGAGTCTGGCTCCATCACGCTTACTCCCCCCATCAGGTATTTACACACACTGATAGGATTCCTCCTGAGTCTTCTCTGCTTCAGGTTGGATAGTCCCAGCTCTCCGCCTCTCCTTGTAAGACAGATGCTCCAGTTCCTTAATACCTTTGTGGCCCTTCCCTGGACTTTGTCCAGTATGTCCCCGTCTCTCTTGTACTGGGAGCCCAGCACTGGACACAACACTCCAAGTGTAGCCTGACCAGTGCTGAGCAGAGGGGAAAGATCAACCTCCTCGACCTGCTGTCAACACTCCTCCTAATGCAGCCCAGGAGTCTGCTGGGTCCTCTATCCTGTCAGGGTAAAAAAATACCATTAATACATTTAGTAGTTTCCTGAGTTTGTGTGCTTGATGGACTTTTACACAGAGGCATGGTCAGGAAAACAAGAGAAGAAAATACATAACCAATAAAGAGAATAAAAAACCAACAAAGAGAAGAAATATGACTGTTTTTAAAGAGTCACCAGCACTTAAATGTAAAGAGGATTCAAACTGATGATGATGCTTTCATATTGAAATGGGTTTTTATTTATATATTTGGTGTAAAATGCTTTTTTCCTCTAGAAAACATATTTCTCTTGCAGAAGAAACACAAGAAAGGAAATGCCTGAGTTATCCCCACACGGAATTTTAAATGTAGTTAGAAAGATCCCTAGTTTAAGCAACCTTAGATTTACGGATTCCATTTACACACAGATAATCAAATATAGCTACTGGAAGTGTTTCTACGTTTGAACAAGTTTGAAAAAAAAAAAAAGATAAGAGCAGCAATTCAGACTAAAATGAGAGCTGGACACTGGAGAGTGGGCCCTCTGAAGAAGCCCCATAAGGAGTGTGAAAGTTTTTTTAAAAGCTGCTATTTTACAGGAGATCATTCTCCAAAAAAGTTAAAAACTAGCCAAATTCAAAATTTTTAAGAAGTTAAGATTAATTAATGGTTTTAAAGTAATTATACATAAAGGTCTGTGTATCAGTTTGTTTTTTATTTTGTGGGGTTTTTTTTTGTAAATAGAGGTATTACAAAACAATGAAATTTGAACTTGAGATATTTATATTTAAATTTAGTTGTGCACATATTAAAGCAAAAATTTCTGGTAGGAAAATGGGGCTCTATGTATAGTAACACCTCTGAAATGGCATACTAGTGCATGAAAGAAGGAAAAGTTCATCTGTGCTTTTTAGTTTATGGTTCAAACGTACAAAGTTGAAAAGAAAATGTTGTTACTAGAGTAAAAGTAATGAATCTGTTCTAAGTAGTTCAAAATAGCTCTTGATAAAATCTCCACAAGAAAGGGGATTTAGGATTAAAGGAAATGGTTAATTAGATTAAATCTTTTCATCCTGGTGTGGTTCATGAGTGTAATCAATCTTCCTCTAAGACTGATGTAACCGAACATTTTATCTGGGTGAACTGTAAAAATTATCCAGGAAGTTACCGAGTGAGGTTATATACATATTTTTATTCCTAAACTTGTACATGAGTGATAAGTATGATTGTGGATGTTATGGCTCTCACAAAAGGAGATAAACAAACAAACCCTTGAGGTCTGTAACTCCAGATGCTGCATCCCTACAGAAGTTTTGTTAGTGTTTCATACAGCTGCCGTTTATAGTGAAGTTTCACCAACTCCCTGCAAAATCTTGTATATGCAAGAAAAGGAAACCTGGTTCATGGTCTTTGAAATCGTAATCTGAGGGGGAAAAAATCAACATGGAACAGATATTTTTGGAACAGAATAGAAGAAGCAGTACAATTTACAGTTTGTAGGATGTTTCTAATGCTCTACTTCAAATTGTGTTAAATAGGAATTTTCCCACTGACCTTCCAGAAGGTGAGACTCAAGAGGCAGCATAAAATAAGCTTGTAATGTAAAGAAGGATTGTATTACATGGCAAACTATTAATGTGTCTTCTCACAATACTTGCTAATAATAATAAACTTTTCACAAATAAGTGTTTCCTTCTTTAGTTAGTTTCTGTTTCTGTCTTTTTTCTCCTTCCAATATTGCAGCCCTTTTTTCGCACTTTGAATAAGACCACATCTACCAACTTGCATATCTTCATTAGACTATTCTATTAGATGTTACAACAGATTAGAGATGATCAATTGTGTGTAAATACGGCAGAGTTTACTGCACATTTAGGATTAAAAAACCCTACTAAACAAGAAGGTACACCAGTGTACCAGACGTGCATGATCTATTAAAATTCAGATTTAAAAGGTCTGTATCCATTAGGCAATCAAATAATAATAAAAATAAAACCATTAATTCGAATCTTATTATTGACTAAAGTTTCCAAGTTATTTTCATACATGTAATAAATCAATTTTACAACTTTTTTTTCACTAGATCTGACCACATCAGCTACTTTCTACATCTGAAAAAAGAGCCCAGGTTCCATACTGGAACACGGAACAAGTGCTGGATTGTAAATACTCTTAATTGAAGTCCAGTGTCATCCCACATACCAGGGATTTTATTTAACATTTGCTTAAACAAAATGGGAAAAGTTCCAACCAGAGTGTGTGTCATTTCCAATGGTCATGTCAAACAATAAGACACAAGTCGATGAAATCAGATTTTGTTTGTTGTTGCACCTGCAGAGCTACTTGCAAAATTCAATTTAGCTGTGAATTTTGAAAAGTAAAGTATCAAGTTGCCAGCTGCTGTAACTCACCAGGGCTGGCTAAATATTAATACAAGTATGACCAATTGCAAAGGTGAGCATTAGTAGGCCATTGATGCACCTGTGTAATTTTAGGAAGATACTGTAAAATTACAGATAGAGTAAAATGTAACTGCAGAAAATACTTGAGGGATAAAGTGGGGAAAACCCCAATAACTTTATGTAGAAGTGCTTGCAAACTCTAGGCAATGTGTTTTGAGAGATTTGAAATGAAAAAACAAGGCACAGAAAAAAAAAAGTAGAAAGTCCTATGTTTTTACTAGCTTGCTTGTTTCCTTTGGAAAATAATTATCTCTAATTATCTAAAATAAATAATATCTTGCAATAATTCTCAAAAGCAACATGACTTTCTCTTCATAGTCTTATAACCCTCTTCCAAAACCCTTAAAACATATATATTATTCCAGCTGGAAGAAAAGGCTTCTGTTTTTATTCAGTGTCCATGAACACCAACAAAATATGTCATTATCATGGCAACAATAGAGGGGCTAGTAAGTTAAGATATATTTTCAGAATGATAAATATTTTCACAGGAGATCTTAGTCATTATATCAAGTTTTCTGTTTTTTGGTTTTTGTTGTTGTTGTGTTTTTGTTTTTTTTTTGTCATCTACAAAATGGACCTTGTTTTCAAAAGAGAATGCCTCAATTCTCCTGGTGACAACTTTTGATGGAACACAGAGGCAATAGTTTAGTCTTATAGGAGACCATAATTTTCCAAGTATTTTCATATAAAAGGTAAAGCAATTTGAAAGTTGTTTTATACCGGACCTTTCTTTAAATTGTCATGTTTATCAGCAGTCTATTACAAACACTGCTACAAAAACAGTGTCAAAATTGTGCCTCAGATGTAACTGAGTCCGGTCAGATTATAAAACTTGAGTTTTTCAATTTCTGCTGACAGAAAATATGGAAATAATTTTAAAATTAATTGCTCAATACACTTGAATGAGTACCAGTTGCTGACTGTCAGCAAATGTTACAAGGTGTTACAATTTGTTATGAATTTGGCCCATTCTGTAACTGACTGTCATACATCAGGTTATAATGAAACCTGCTGGTACAGTCCTGGAGACATCGCTATCAGATTTAAAATTGACTTGTGGAAAAAACATGAATTTGCAGATCCAATTGACTGGGGTCTCATACTGTCACTGCCCTTTTGGCACCATGATGCTTCTAGTTTTGGTGGAGTTGCATCATCATTCAGCTATGAATGGCCTTTGCTGCAACTTTTTTTTTTTTTTCATAATTTTTCATAAATAATCCAGCTTTGAATTTTCTCAAAGAACAATTGATTTTCTTAAGTGGTGAGGAAAAGATGAAGATGAACAAAAAGTAGCCAATGTTTTTTCAGCTCTCTTTGTAGTTGTGTCTTATGAAAGGCTTATTCCTTTAAATTGTTTATACTTACCACCCCCCAGAGTGCATTGTGGAGGGTCATATGAGGTGGCTGTGCCAAAGAACAGATTAATTATTCCAGATTGTGTCAAAGGTCCTTCAGTCTCAATATTCTGTCTCTAGTGGTGGACAATTATTGAAGTATAAGAATCAGGATTATAGACACATTGATTCACATTTTTGGCAAAGGCGTATATTTAATGATTTCACTGAATAGTTCAGAAAACAATTTGTACTTATGAGCAGTTCATCTTCCCTATGAATACATTACTTTTTCTTGTAATATGCAACAAACTTGCATCAAAGGCATCCCGAAAAAAGCAGATACATATTGTGTACCTTACTCAACCTGTAGCATAGGTATCTATGACACATCATGTGACAACTGCTGCAATCTGAACACAAGCAGTAAAAAGTGATTCCAGGATAGAGGTTTTGGCTGTCTATGTAATATTACATTAATTTTCAGGTTACTGGAAAACTCTTTTTTGCAAGATGCTTTTTTAAATATATATATACATGCAAAGCGCTTTGTGTTTTATTCTTCTGTATTTTGTTGGAAGGTTCAGTTACGTTTGATGTAAAACATATGTATACATTTAGCTATTAGATTTTACTGATCAATGTAGAGGCAGCATCATAAGGTTATGTTTTAAGTCATGCTTCAAAAATTTGGTGTTCTCACATTCTCTCAATGAAATAATGGATTTTATTACTGATTTTAATAAAATATGACCATGTTGAGAGTTCTGAAAACATCCATATATATCTGTATGTATCTGTATACAAACACATACATATATGCACATACATATACTTAATTTCTCTGTGGGGCAAAATACTGTATTTCGAATAGAGTTATGAGTGTCCTCATCAGATGATAGCATATTGAAGGTTTCTGAAGGGTCCTTATGTGTCTTATCCTCCTCTGGTTGCTTAACTTAGAGGCTGAAAATGTCAGTTTAAAACAGAAGCTTATGTTTTCATTGTGGAAGGCGACTATGTATAATACAGTAATGTTTAGAATCATAAACCACACACTTTACACTGCACTGATTTATAACACTACCTAACCATAGTTGCCTCTAACCTAAAGGAAACATAGTTCTGAAGTTGATTTTTGCGTTTTTTCTTTCAAGAACAAGGTTATGACCAAGGTTTTCAAAATACTAATAAGATTTCAAGTAGCTTGTTTTTACTAATTGTTTTAAAGAGCTTAAACAACATTGAACTAATTTATACCTCCTTTCCAAAATCTTGCTTCATTATTTGTTTACAAAAACTGACGGGGGAAAAAAACTATGGTGATAGTTCTACCTGATGCTTGTATTTTGGGGGAGAAATTTATCCTGTTTTCTATGTCAAAGAATAAGGAATACAAAAGCTCTCAAATCTGCCAGTTTTAATGATATTGAGAGTGGAATGTAAGATAAGAGGTGAGAAGAAATGGTGGGATCATAGAAATCTTGGAATCTTTGGCACTTTTAATCCTGAGAAGGACAAGACCTTTATGGAGGACCATGTGAGGGGGATGGAGGATCCTTTGCAAGCTTACTTTGTGTCCCAAATGCAATTCTTTGTAACAATACTCTATTTTCTTCCTTTCTGCCCCCCACATTTCAAAGTTTTCCTTGCTGTTCATCAGGGATACCTTTCAAAAACTTAAATGCCCAACCTTCCAACTGGTATGCTGATGTTGTATGTATGAGGTTGTACTTTCATGCATGTAAGGAGAAATGAAGAGGTTTCATGCATATCTTCACAAATCCAAGAACAGATATTATGTGTGGGAATTATCTAACTTTGCACATCTAACACTCGGATATCTACAGCTGACTAGTCACCTACTTTTTCTCATCAATGAAACAGAGCTGGTACCGCTATCCACTTCTGCTTACATCCTAGAATAAATATCTTAAACAGACCAAAAGTACCATGTCTTGAAAGTGTTTGTTTTCTCTATTGGCTTTAAAAGGGAGCTGGTTCCTCAGCCCAGATGGAGGTGTCTCTACAAAGATGCCTGAAGTTGGGTGAGGTAAATTCTACCGACTGAGCATTAACAAATTGTATGGGCTCTTGTCGAAGTAATTTCCAAGACAATCCAGTGTGAGATTGTTTCTGCAGGCAGAAATCTTACTTCAGTGCTTATAATTGTATTCTAGGTACCTGTGCTGCATCCCCTTTCAGGTGTCAGGACACCCCTGAATGGTAAGGTATACACAACCCCATTCAGGAGTTCTAAAATAAGATCCTGTTTCAATCTAGATATACAGTGAAACAGTCCTTCACTTAGGAATTGCCAAATCAATGTATCATTCTGTCTAATTGCATGGAGGAAGAAAAAAAAGATGTTTTGCTTTTCTGTACACTGATCATAAATATAAAGTCTCTGTAAGACCTCTCCTATTTATATCTGTGTTCTTTGCCATGAACATGGGGATGCTTTTCCATAAAACTGACAGCTTTATGTTAAATGGAGATCAGTATATGTTAAGGTCAATTCTATCCAGATACTTATAGCTTATGTCTAGATATATGTAGATACTAGGATCAGTTAAATGTTTGACTGAAGTGTAAGACTACTGGAAATTCTCTAGAATGCAATTTACAGTGATTGTGAAGCAATTGCACTTCTAGCAAATACAGTCCTCTGATCATCCAAGTAATATTCAGAGTTGCAAGCACACCTTCTGAAATTTCTTGTTATGTGAAATTGTGTATTGTGTGTATCACAAACCAGCTTTGAGAAAGTCCTACAGTGAATATTTTGGGATTTGAAACTGCTAAGAAAATAGCAAATGGCTTGGTGACACCTGCTGCAGCAGTAACATTAAGAATGTTGTCAAGCAGAAGCTATTTGTCACCTACCTGTACTGAGGAGGCAAAGTTAAGGCAGACTTAATCTATACTGCTTCTATATTAGTGAAATAGCCGTTCAATAAAAAATGTTGGCCCAATAAGGGAAAGACTTTCAGGGCAGGGTGAAGTGAAACAGCTAGCTCTAATGAGAATTAATGTTATCTGGGTTGCCCAACCCTTTTTAAATTTAACATGTGTCATATGCCTATGGAAACTTACTGCTTTTTTGACTTCTAAAATTACCAAGTGGAATATCTGACACTTACCTAAATTAATTTCTAAAAATTCAGTTTATTTATATGCCATTTCAAGTGAGGAATATGTAGAACTGCACTCTGAAAATATGAATATTAGTTTAATATCAGTTTTGCTGTGCTAAGCAACTCATCTTGGGTCATGCAATAAAACCTGAAATCTACCTCTGATAAGTAGATTTTGTAATTACTATAATTATTCTGTTGTATGTAAATTCCAAGGAAACTACCTAGATCTTGTTTGCACTGCCTGGTGCCCCAGCCTTCTCTGAATTAGATTGCAGCTGCCATCCTGTTAGCCTTATTCTAGTTCTACCAATGTGACAGCTATCGTGTTATCTGTCAGAAAGAAATGGATTTCTTTTAGTCTCTCTTTCATTTACCGTTTCATTTAAAACTGTTCTCTGTATGGACAAGATGTAAACATGATTACGTAAAATACCTTCTTTCTCCTTTGTCTGTTTGCTACCCAATAGATTTCTGACTAGGTGAAATAAGGGAACTTTACAGCATAGTGTTAACCTCCATACTGTGTTGGTTTTGATAAGCTGCTGTCCTCAGATGAAGGGATAGTGGGGAAGTTACTTCAACGAGCCTGAAAGCAAACTGTGTGGTCAGACTTTGCAGGTTTCTGACCTGTGAGCCTTATTCTTAAAATCATGTCTGTCAGGGCAAACCTCAGTTTGCCACAGGAGCTTTTGAGGTTTGAAATTCAAGTGATTCAGCTATAGGTGACCTAAAGAGATGGTACCAGGTGTCTGTAAAGTTGATGGTTTAGGTCTAAGTCATAGAAGGCTCCTTCTCCTTTGTTCAGGTCTTGTGTATTTCTACGTCGCTATAAATGTGTGGTGGTGAAACTATTTTGCTGGGATGATGTCACAGGTTATATCTGATGGTAAAGTGGGATTCAACATTCCTTTTGCTTCAATAGCATAATCTTAATACAAACAGCATAAAAGGAATAGAAATTTTAAGTGTCACTTGCAAAATCCTTCAAAGTTGATACTTTATAAATACACTAATGCAGCTGAACTAATTTAAGCCTGTGTTAATATTGCTTGTTAAGCATATTGAGTGTTTAATTGCAATGTGAAAGAACAAATAATAAGTTACCCAAATTATTTCATTACAAAATAATTAATATGATGGGCAATTAAAGTATGCATTTAAGTGTTCTCATTATATTGTCATTCAAAATTGACTAAGCTAAGGTTAAAGGTGTTATTAAAAACATTAATTTAATTTGTTATATAAAAGGCAGATAATTATCATAAAATATTGCAAATGATAATGAGAAACACTTTAATGAAGTCTTAGTTTAATTAGTGGGGGTATCATTATTATTTGCCTGTGGGTAAAATGGCAGACTGTTAATATATTTTCTTTTCATCATGATTAGAGTCTTAGAGAGTTATTTAACAACTTATATGAAGAAATATAGGCTTACATTTATATCATTGCAATGGTATCTTGTTTTGCTCATTACAGATTTATGATATTATAAAGACGCGATAAATCCACTTTCTGAAGGTAGTGGTACAAATGTCGTTTATCCTGCTTAACCTCTCAATTGCATGTAATATCTGCTGCTGAGAACACTTCACAAAAAAAAAGTCTCATGGAACTTGGAAGAACCTGAGAACCTTTCCTTGGTGGCTTTTGGCCTTTTCAGACCATAATGCAAAAGGTATTTGAAAAATACTTTGAAATTATATTTATGTTAGACTAGGCTGTATCACTAACTCAAGCCGGGAGTTGTTCTACAACACAAGGTAACTCCAGACAACCTTCCTGGTATAATATTCTGAGAGAAATTACTAACTCCAAGAAATTAATGAGTGCTAAAACATTAAAGAAAAATGTGTGTTCAACTCACTGAATTTCATTTTCACTGAGTTTTAAAAATTATTTTAAAAGTAACTTCTTCTGCATCCCTTGGATGAGAAAAATACTAGAAACAGAAATTCAACTGGAGATTGTTCTGACAAGGAAAAATGGTTGAGAACTTGTTATCCTTGTGATGACAGTCTGTTTTTCTTTCTGCCATTCCTTCATCCACTGCTTCCTGAGAGGTCAGAAATGCCATCAGAAGCTACCAGGTTGTTATTTAGACCAGTCAGAATAATGTGTGAAAATCCTTGTTGGCTAAGGCAGTTGTAGCTTCCTCATCTTTCCTGGTTACACCAACAGCAGTGAGACTTTTGCCTTAGCAGAAAAAGGAGACACCATCTCAATGTGATGAATTTGGCAGAAGGTTAAAACAACACTCTCATTTACTGTCTTCTATTTTCCATATTTTTTCCTCTTTCTCTTCCTTTTTATTTCTAAGTTTCATATTTAATTCATAGTTAACATAGTAGCAAGGTAATGAATTCAGTCCTCACTATTTACAGAGTAATGCCTGCAGTCCAGTGAGCACATTTCATTTGCCATAACCTTTTGTATGCATTGTTATGCACATGAATTACGGTTTGGACAGATATTGGTAGAGGCTAAAGCCTCTTTTTATGAGAACAAAGTGAACTGTGACATGCAAGCTGTAATATGTATCCCTACAAGATTTATTATAGCATGTTTAGGTGAAGAGAAAGACCATAGAGTTTATATAGCTTATATGCTTAGAGAAACAAAACTAACATGGGTGTCTTTTATGATTTTTGGTAACAGCTACACTTTTCCACCAAGAACTTCTGAAAAGTCAATTTTAATTGCAATTTAATATATAAAATACCATTGAAATTAAACTTTTTAAAATAATTCAATTATTTGTTTTCAATGAATTAGAACTATAATAGAGTACATATATGAACTGTGTCTCAAACAGTAATTTTTGTCTGATTTCTCCAATCAGTTTCATAGTTTTTACTAGCTTAACATGAAAAGAGGTCCTCATGGCAATGTAGTAACTCTGTCATACTGTTTTACAAGTGGCAGCCGCTTTAAAAGTTACTGAGCTGTAGCTTGAGATACACCTGCCCTAATTGCCAGTGTAATTATTTAAAACTAACAAAAGTAATTTGAATAACCCATTTTATCTCACAACTGGCCAGGTTATGGTCAGGCCAAAGCAAACACCCACATCTGTCTGATCAGAAAGTGGGGTGTGATGGTACACTTTCAATCAGAGTTAAAATGGTAATATTAGATGAAAGTGGATAGGGTCACAAAATACATGCATATCCACATAGTGACACAACCACAGTTACTAAACTCACTGTAATTTTAATAATTAAAATTAGTATGCTTGACAGATATTTCCCATACAACGGAGATATTTTTAAAATGTGTTTAATTAAAATACTATTTTCTAAAGGAATAACATTTATTGCTTTTTTCTAAAGATTAATTGATAAATAGATGCATATAAGTCATGAGGCATTCTATGTAGTGCTTATAGTATATTTTCATCATTAACTTCAACATTGCATGAGTTCTTTGACCAGATCTTCTCTGATGCTGAGGCAAGGCCAGCAGCTCATTTCACACTCTAAAATCAATCTATTCAGGCATAGTAACAGGTAGTTGAAGAAAGGCAAATAGAGGAAGTGAGTTTTCCGTTAACTGATTCATTCATCATGAGTTCTGCTAAAATGTTGAATATGACTAGGTTTTCCTATGCTTTTCTGAAAATATTTGTCTGCCCAAATTTCCCTCATGAGTCAAGGAGACTGCTGAGCATATCAAAGCTCTGTAATATTTTATCCATTTTTCTATTTTCTTCACACATAAGGAGAAGTTACATTTATTTTGCTATAGTGGATGAACTTTTTACACAGACTTCTGCTAGTGGTTTCTAATTTGGTTGCATACTTTTGGGCTTCTTTTTTCTCCCCAAAGAACTTGACTGTATTTTAAATAGAATTAATTAATTAAAATATTCATTGAGAATCATTTTTGCATTGGATAGCTCAGTTTTGTCAGTTGGGTGAGGCACCTGGCTCACCAAGGAACATGGAGAGATGAGGCCACTGATTATCCAGACAAAAATGTCTGAGTTTTGTCCTCAGGATTTTAGAGTTTTATGATGCATATCCTGCAAATTGCTCTGCTCTTAAAGGAGATATGTCCCATTTAGGAGGATTTATGAGAAGGAAACTAGAGATTGATAGCATTAGATTATATGATGTTGACACCTCAGTGATACCTGAGCTGCATGTTTGCATGCACTAACAGCCAGCTTAAGCTTATAATGCAAGATCCCTCCTCCCATTCTTTTGGTCCTTTAGCATCTGAGTAATGTCTGAATAAGCTGTTTAGACATTGATGTTTCCCAACAGCATTTTTGTATGGATCAAAAGTGTACTTTTGGAAGATATCTCTTGTTCACATAAAATGTCCGTGCTTTGGTTTGCATCGATACTTTGGTGAGTAGAAACAGCCCTCCTTTATGATGAAACTAACCCAAAAGGTTGCCATCCTTGTACAGGTGTCAAGTCTACAGGAGCAGACCAGAGTCAGACCCAAGTAAACCCCTTGAAGTGTGGATGGTATAGGTATCAGGTCCTCAACATAGAAGTTTGGGTCATCTGTGCCCCTAGCTCCACGCTACTTGCTCAACCAGAAACAGCCCATGCTTCAACAGTACATGTGGTTCAGATGTCTACTTGGGCAGAGGTCCCTGCATCACTGTCTGCCAAACAGCACAGATGTACTCCGTTCTTACACACAGCTGGGTAACTTCCAGCTGGAGTTACAGTGCAGTGTAAACTCTGATGCCATATCCTTACTTCAGTAAACTAAACCATGCTTAAATTGCCTCAAAGCTGATAACAAGGCTAGGGGAAAAGCTTGAAGAGTCTGGATTAGCTTTGTAGTGGTAGAAATTTTCACTTTCTGATGCAGCAACAGCATTTTGCCTGGCACTCATGGCGCAGTTAATGAGAGAGACTGCTGCTAACACACTCCTCTTAGGGCAGCATGTTTTCAGGTTTTCTAGTTGTAGACACAAAATTTTTCTAGACTGTTAAAAATTGTTTCATCTCAGAGAACAGAACTAGATAAAGTGCATGACCTGTTGCATGAGATATGATTAACTTAGGAGCAGCTTGGCCATATCTGAAGCAATAGAAAGCAATTTTCTTGAGAAAGGTTGAAAAAATCCATATTGATCAGTACTAAGTAGTAAAAATTTATTGCAATGTTGTCAGTTGCCTTATTCCAAATCAATACAAATCTCACCAAAAGCTTCTTAAATGCAATAAGAATCTGACAAGGCCTTTTTGTCACAGATTAGTGTTAAAGCAATGAAAAGGCCCCCAAGGAAAACTCTGAGCAGAATGCCAGTTGTATCCCATTTCAGTGTTATGTATTTTGGTATAGGACATCCTTATTGGCATTTTGGAACCCTGAAGAAAAGCTTAATGTTTTGTCAGTTAACTAATGTAAATGTTAAGAAATGCCTAAAGACCTCAGATTTTTGACTGTTTTTATAAAATTGTAAAACTTATTAGTTTTAAGAAGAAAAAAAATCAATCAACCACCTGAAAAAGAATGAAAGATTGGATGTAGAAGGAACGTTCTTTCTGTGTACAATTTAAAAAAAAAGCTTTCACCAAAAAAAAAAAAAAAAGATTACAAAGACTAAGGTCCTGTGGTAAGAATGCTGAAATTAGCACACACTGGTGTGAGGGTAATTCTTTTCTTCTTAGAAAGGCATTCTTGTAAGAAATTCCTTGACAGGAATTGGTACAAAAAGAACAATTTAAACTCCACTAAAACATACATTTACATGTTGGTATCATGTCCTTCAGTATTTCTGCAGAAAACACACACACATTCATGAAAAATTAAAGAATCTAGAATTAGTGATAAGTACCTATTTAACATGTTTCAAATAATGTATTTTTCAAAGCTTGTAGTGATCTCTTGATTTCATTCAGGGCTAGGGACCTGAATGCCTGCAAATGTGTAGCCACAAATAATGCAAATCCTGTTGAAAGACAATGGTATTTTAGATCTTAAATCACTAGAAGCTGTTAAAAAACCTCACTATTTTTGTTCTTTGTGTAAAATAGCATCTGTGCAGCAATGTGATTTAGCTCTTTATCACTAGCTCTTTCAAAAAAGGCTTGTTAACATCCTGAGTGTGAGTTGCATTGGTGTAGTCACTTATGCTAAGTCAATGCATACTTTTAGAACCAGACATTCATCTCACTTAAAAGACAGCAAATAATAGGAGGAAATTGCTTCCTAAACCTTCTCTTGGGTGTTTCCAATGATACAAGTGCTGCTGCTGTGTTCCACCCAAAACTGAACAGGTTGTCTTAAATGCTCTCTCTCAATCAAGACATCAAGGCTACTTTATTTCCTAGGCAGAGTCTGATGGAGACCATCCACCAAATAATAAAAGATAACTGGCTATTTAGAAGGCTAAGGCTGTTGTCTGATTGAACCTCTTTGTAATATTTTGTCAAATATTTAGTAGTTTTCTCCTTATGTACAATGTTTCCCTTGAATCACTATTTAAAAATATGAGTAACAAAAAAGCTGGTGGAGCAGTGCATCTATAAATAAAAATACTGGAGAACGTGGAGGGAAGGTCTGCAGAATGGAAGACAAACTCTCCAGAGTGCAGAGTTCCAAATTATCTAGATATCTAAAAGAAAAAAGCAACAAAAGCAAGTGAAAAAGCTGTAAAGGAGAATATATATATATATTTAAATTAGCTTTCATTTATCTTGGTGCTGATGTGTGGAGACATTTGTCTAGTAAGCTGCATCTGAAAGACAGCAAATTTGTGGAAGACTGCTGCATGTCTATAAGGAATACACCCACTGAGGGCTGCTGGTTCAACACAAGAACTCAAACCTCTGAATTGCTAATTATGAAGTTTTAGAGTGGTTAACAACAGAGATGGAATTGTCTTTCCCAGTTATGCAAATTTTGAAGCTTTCTGGAACCTTTATTTTTTACGAATTTGCAGTCAGGAAGGAACCAAAGCTGACAAGCACACTTCCAATATGGACTTAGACATAGGAAAAAAAAGATTTTCCGCTTATCAAGGTGCAAAATGTAACTACATCAGCACTTATAATTTCAGTGGTGAGGAACACCACAGGAGAGAGGATCGTTAATCCACAGAACACACAGGAACAAGATGAGCCCTGAAAACACCAGAAAAAGAAGAAACAGCAAAGTGAAAATTTAAGTGTATGGAAGATGTAGAAGCAAACCAGATTGAAGCAGTGGCTGGCATTTGGAAAGAGATTCTGGTTTTACAGGGGGGAAAAAAGCAACCTGTCTTGGGTAGCAGGTTAGCTATCACATGCAAGTGGCACTAGTGCCTGGCTGTATGAGTACTATTTCTGTTTGGCCCCGGAGCCACTTTAAACACACGAGCTGAAAGCCTAGGTAGTTCTGCACAGAGTTCTTGTCTGCAGAATCCGTCCTCTCAGCTTCTGTCAGTAAATGATTGCTGGTGGTGGAAGACATCTTCCTCTGATCTTTTCTGTGCAAACTGCTGGTGATCTGAACAACTCATTCCAGCTCAGCATCAGAAGAAGTCAACAGTTATTGGTCTTGCATCAAAGGCAGCAACACTTCCATGGTGCCACTATTTTGCAGTTTTTCAATGCTTTTGGTTTCCTGCCTAAGATGACAGGCTAACCTATTTAATTTTACACTGGAACAGAGTAGGAAAGGAACAGTCACTTGGTCAGACAGTGTAGATGGATGGAGGACGTACAGTCACAGCAAATTCCAAGTCTGATGCTAAGTCAGCTTAGTTTAGCTTAGTGATGGATATATTATCTTGGCCAGTTTTAGCTGAAAAGCAATGTAGAAAGCTGTTAAGAAACTGACAGCAAGAATTTAATGTCTGAGATGCTGACAATTCCTCAGTGGCTTATGGGCCTTTGAATGTCTACATACTCACATTAAAAGAGTCAGAACTAATTTTCGTTCTAAATTATATGAACAATTTACAAAGAGGAAAGAGGCTGAAAGCAATTGCTGGCATTCAGAATGATTGTCATGCTTTTTTTCATCTTTTGTCATCTTTTGTCATCTTTTTTTCATAAGCATGTAACGTGTGTGTCTTTGTACTAAACAAAATCACTGACAGACTCAGTCCTTCATTCAAGTGCTTAGGGAAGTGTAATGCAAATGAAGCAAAAGAAATTGTAGCTTTGTTTCACACATTTTCTTCAGCCTGCTGAAAACAGAATTCTTACACTGAAGTCAATGGTAAAACTCTTTAGAAAGCAACATACTGCTTAGCTGTGTTTAACATTTTTGTTCTTAGCCGGATGTGTTGGCTAAGTTGGCTGAGGGAGTGAGAACTCAGTGTGGTTTCAGGACAACAGTGAGATGCCTCAGAGGACACTGATTGGTGAGAACCGGTCTTTCCCTGCTCCCAGACATGATTTGGGATCTGGTTTCCAGTACATTTTTTAATGTTTCCAGTACATTTATAGGATGCTGCAGTTGGTTTTTGATGTTCTCAGCTGTTTCCCTGTCACCATAAAAGCAATATTTCATTTTAGTTGCTAGGGTAGGAGGATATAGAGTACAAATGAGTATGAAAAATAGTTATTTTAACATAAATACATCAGAACATGGGAAGAAGTTACAGTTAAGATGCAGTTTAGGAGGCTGCTTCCTCTCACCTCTCAGCTGGTTGTTACCAGATCTTTGAAAAGGCCTGGTAAGTAACTACAAGAAAATGTATTTATCCCTTTTGGGCCAACGCAAGACTTGAAACCTTTTTTTCCTGGATTTCTTAATAAAACCCAGGGATTTCATTAACTGAATATACATTTTGGTTTTCATTTCAAAACAGGCATACGATACCAGAATTTTATCAATGATGCCAGTTTCTCATTCTACTGAGAATATAGATCACAGCAAATCAGAATAAACACAGTCCATCCTTACATAGGAGATGCAAGCAAAAATGCATTCAAAGTGTTAATCCAGCCAATTTCATTATAGTCAATAATGGATATGCAGAAATGGGCTTGAGAGAGTTATTTAGTGTGAGGATTGCAGAGGCAGCTCTTTTATTGACTGCCGCTCTCATGGAACAAAACACAGAAAAGAGGATTTTTGTAAGGCATGTGCAAGCCGTGACTGTCTCTTTCGATGGTTTAGTTGTGTTAAAGGCTGGATTATGGAAGCATCCTTCTGTTCTGTGATGAATTAAAAAAAGATTTGCTGCCTTGGACAATGGGAAGTCATGCAGTCCAATACTAAGTAACATCTGCTACGTACTTTTATGCCACTTGCAGACTGTAAAGCACGTAGTGGGGATGTATTGAAAAGGAGGCAGATTTCAAGGTCCAAAATAGAACAACAGGTAACAGATGTTTAAACATTTTGTCACTGGTGTCTGAGGCAGCAAATAAGACCAGAATTTATAACTTAACGAACTTCTTCTACAGTAATTTGCTTAAAAACTTCCTCAGGATACAAAGCAACATTGCAAATAAATGGCATATTCCTGTCATCAAGGAATTCTATTTTAGGTGTTTGTGAATAGATCCTCAAATTTAACTTGACTGACCCAAGCACTTCTGTCAGATTTCCAGTTTTTCTGTGTATCCAGGAAATTATTTAAACTTGGTCACTTACAGATGGTTTGTATGATTTTAATATGTATGTTGTGTATTTATAAGCATCTTCTGCTATGTGTTGTACTTCAGTAGGGAAATGGGAATGTAGCATGGTTGAACACTTTTCGTATTGCTAGGATATTTTTACTTCTTCATATTAAGCTACGACACTGCTTTTAGCAGTCTGGCAAGACTTAATTTGACCATTTTAATTTAAGCTGCTTGTCTTTAATTGACAAAGCAATTGTAGAAAGCCATGCATGTGTTCTCCAGGGTTCTCTGAAATTTCAGAGAAGCAGGAACCTGGGTATTTCACAGCTAGGCTGTTAGAGAAAGCAGATGAGTTTGGTCAGTGGTTTTTAAGGTGCTGTCAGAGCTCATGAAGGCCCTCAAACGGATAGCTTCAGTACTTTCAGCACTGCTGTGGGAGTGCAAAAGGCGGCTATGTAGTCCATGAAGTGGCTACTGACTGATGGGATGCACTGAGACTTTCAAAATGTCCTGAATCCATGGAAAGCTTCAGGAGTGGTTGTTTCCCACTGCACAGTTTGGCAAGTATTTTTTCTGGTAATCTGTGACTACAAAGGGTAGAAGATCCCAGAACAGAACGAAAATGTGGGTATTCACATACTGCTACTGGTAGTTTATCCTATTATGATTTATGAAACATAGTTCAGTTGCTGAAGTATTGCTGCACCCTTAAAACATTATTCCCTTGCCACTTGTTATCCATGTTGTGTTTGCCTATCATTGCTACTTTATTTCAATTGATGCACTCAAGTTCTCCACCCTTGGCACTGAGGAATCTGATCTCCCTCCAGCTTCCCTACAGCACATCCCAGAACTACTCAAGCTATCTTACACAGTCATATCTTCTTTCTTAACTTGGAAACAGAGAATGAGGCAAATTTTACTCTTGTTATTATTATTCTTATTAGTATTATTTATTTCAAAATCTACCATTTATTAATCTGGGTGAGACAAAAATAACTTGTTTTTTGCTTTGTTTGTTTGGTTTTTTTAATTCAAATTGGTTTGATTCATGTATTTTCAGATGTCAGATTCCTAAACTGACAGGGTACATAGAATTTTCAAAAATAAACATAAAGAATGGCTTATCAGAGCCCTGCAGGTTGATCTCTATCCTTCCCCATGGTAACACTTTTTCAGCACAGTAACAGCCAGCAGGGTAGATAATGGGGCACTTCTGAACCTGAAAATTAGATGCTGTCTGCCATCACTAAAAAGAAAAGTCATGTGGTGGAGGGATATGAAGAAAAGGGGATGAAATTGTTTTTTGTTTGTATTTGAAAAGAAGGCAGATGGAAAAATACAGGAAGTTAGTGCTAATGAGAGAAACATGCACGTGAAGTTAGGGAGATCACCAAACAGATCAACATATACAATTGACTGAAAAGAATGACGCAGACTTTTTTCACTCATTTAAGAGGTAGAAAGTTTGTTTGGATTTATTTATTGTAAATTAGTGATTAGCTAAAAGCGATAGCCTCTTATTTCCTTTCATATAATTCCCTAACCAGGTTATCTGGTTATGTAAGAAATTATTTTGTATATGTACTGACAAAGATACTGCAGTGCCTGTATTGCCATTTCCTTTTTACAGTGTCAGTATTTACAAATAACAATGTGCAATGAATTGGTTAAATATACTAAGCAGACAGCAAAAAAAAAAAAAAAGCTTGTGGGCAATTATATGATGCGAATAAGTAAGAGCTATTTTCTAAAAAACATTGTGGGGGTTCTATTTAATTTTTTAATTTCTTTAAATTGTAATGTGTGTGTATCTGTTAATGAACCAACTGATACATGAGAGAGAAAAGAGGAAAAATATTAAAGCCTGCATTTTTTTGGTGCAAACAGTCCTTTGATTTTTCTATCAATTCAAGGATGTTTTATGCTTATGAAGTAAAAAGATTAACAAATTTCCTCAAAAAATTCTCAGTAGTGGCTGCTGATGTTGGGCAACAATACCTCTTTCCTGATTGACAGCTACAGCACTCTAACTCTGTCTCTTATAATACAAACATCACACTGAATCTTTCACGAATAGATGTAGTCTCCTTCCCTTTATTAGCTTTCTCATCCCACAGAGTGCAGTCAGTATAGGCATCATTCCTGTCCTTTAGAAAGAAGTAGATTAGTCCATTTCCTCATGGGGGTTTGCAAAGTCCTTCAATAGACGTGACTGGAAGAGGAAGAGGCTGAAGATTGTGGCCTAAGGGAATAAACTGCTGACTTGATAAATCTTTGGGTCTTAAGAGGTCATCTCTTGATGTCTGAAAGAAAGATTGACTTACCAGCAAATATGAGCACTAGTCTTTATGGCTTTGTGAGGCCTTTTTTAAGTAATATAGAAAATATTTGTATATGAGTTACTTATAAATTTTCTACAAATATAGAATAAGTATTTTCCTTTCTCAGGTCTTATGAAATTCTCATTTATTTATTTATTCTTTTTTATACAATGTGCACGCTGTCTATGAGATGTGCAGGGAATTTTAATTAGTTTTCACACTAATAAATGCAGCTATGAAACACAACATGAAAAATCTGAAACTCTGTGAAACACTTTTGTTACATGTGACACCTCATAGACCCTAAAGAACGTAAGAGCAGCGAACAACATGTCATTAATGAAAATTCTGATATTTCACATCCATTGTCCTGAGA
>NW_010103515.1:0-217 GCF_000699245.1 Pterocles gutturalis | reverse complement strand
CCTGGAGTATTTAATAACTTGTAGAGTTTTACCCTGTCACAGGAGAACCTGTATATTTTTGTCAGGGAATTGTCCACAAACATAACTTTTATCATTCCTTGCTACTGGTAGATTCTAAAAAGTCATAGCCAGACCCTTAATTATGGAAATTCAGAAGGTGCAATCAAGGGAACAACTTGTGTTTGAAAACAATTTATTTTATTTTATTTTATTTTAT
>NW_010103514.1:0-36712 GCF_000699245.1 Pterocles gutturalis | reverse complement strand
CCGCCCGCCGAGCCTGCCGCTGCCCGGGACACAGACCGACAGCGAGCCCCCGCCCCGCTCCGCCTCCTCCCCGAGCACCTCTGCCAGGTCAGCGCAGGCGGGGAGCTGGGAGCGCTCCGTGAGCCCCAGGGGTACTTTTTGGAATTGCTCGCCAGCACTGCGAACACCAGCACCAACACGGCCATCAGCTCAGGTCTGAAAGAACAAGCCCATAAGGTATCAAACACTTTCCTTTTTTACAAAACACTGTATTTGTTCAAATTATAGGATATGACATTCTAGGAAGCCACATATGGAGGTGCAGAAGTAATACCAGACAGAAGTTATTTAGTCAGGTACTATGGACAGCTCTGGAGGAAATTCATGTAATTCCATTGAAACCAGTGAGGTTCTGCCCTGTGATATCAGGACTGATTTGGCCATTATGCTTAAAGAAAAAGGGAAAGGGCACTTTAAGACAGCTTCATAACTTGTCTAATTTATAAAGACACACCGTTAGAAAATGCTTCCATTATAGCAGTTCTCCCAGTTCGGTTTTATACAGACAACTTTTTAGTCTTCATTACTATTCCTTTTTTTTTTTTCTTCTTGTAAGAATAATGACTTGTTTCAGAAATCCCAGTTATTCTTCTCTTTGTGTACACTCCCCCCAAAAATAGTACTTTTTTCAAGGCACACAAAGGTTATAGGCTTACCTACCTAAAATCTTAAATATTATTTCTGATGTCTAATTTCATATTATTACTTGAACCAGGTATTGTAAAGATTCTTATCAGCTGAAAGATATAGGAATAATTCCTACACCACACTGCCAAGCAATGCTTTAGGAAAAGACATCTATCCTCTTCTATTCCATAGGACCAACCTATGTCTGTTTTCACTCCAAAATGATGGAATGACTGAAGACTTGAATGGGCAGAGGTACTACAGTGTAGTATAACACTGGCCACGAACAACTCAGTGTTGAGTAGCTGCTGCCAAGTTTTTTTTTTTTTTTTTTTTTTTTTGATAAAAATGCATTCACTGCTGGGGGTTTAGGAAAAACTGTGAAGAGACAAGATTTAGAATACTGTATTTGCTATATGCCCTTGTGGTGGATTAACCTTGGCTGGACGCCAGGTGCCCATCAAGCCACTCTATCTCTCACATCCTTAGCAGGACAAGGGAGAAGAAAGTAAGACAGAAAAAACTCATGGGCCAAGATCAAAGGCAGTTTAATAAAGCAAAAAGCCAAGGCTGTGTGCAGAAGCAAAGAAAAACAAAATATTTTATTCCCTACTTCCCATCAGCAAGCGATGTCACCTCCCAGCCACTTCCCAGGAAGCAGTGCTTCAGTACATGTAGTGGTTGCTGTGGGAGACAAACATCATATTAATGAATGCCCCCCTCCTCCTCCTTTCTCTTCACTTTTATTGCTGAGCAGATGTCGTATGGTATGGAACATCCCTTTGATCAATTTGGGTCAGCTGTCCTGGTTATGTCCCCTCCCAAGATCTCCCCTCCCCCCAGCATACTGGGGAGGAATGTTGGGGAGACAGCCTTGATGCTGTGTGAGTGCTGCTAAGCAGGAGCCAAAACACTGGTGTTATCAACACCTTTCCAGATACCAGTGCAACACACAGCACTATGAGGGGGCCGCTATGGGGAAAATTAACTCCATCTCAGCCAGACACAATACAGCCCTCAAAAGATCTCCCTTCTATAAGGTGAATCCTCAGGTAGCCAGGATATGTCTCTTCCTCATCAGAGAAATTCAAAGTAGTCAGAAGAGAGATCAAGATTTTGTTTCATTATCACCATTTGAGCTTACTTATTCTCAAGAAGCCAGCCTTACAGATAACTGTAATTTATCACAATTTTGTGGGAATCCTTGTTGTCATATATATATATATAGTTTTCAGAGTAAGGCAATTCCGATTTATGGCTGTCACCTTTTGCTTGCTTTGCCCTACCCCAATGTTGTACCAGAACTCCGTGAGTTATGAAAACACTCTAAATATATGTGAGCAGCTGGTCATAACAGAGTGAACTACGGCACGAATGGTGGCAATACATCAAAAATACCTTTGCAGTTGCCAGTTAAGCTAGACATTCATCTTGTGTCTCAAAAAGAATTACAGGTATGCAGCGCAGCACAGAACATAAGCTCCAGAAGTGTCTACCAAGTTTGTACAGATAACGTAGCGTGTGTCACCTCTATGATCAATTGTGTCCGAGGCAAAGACAAAAGAAAGTGACCCAAATAAACTGAACTGTCTCCATAAATCTGCATATTTCTCTCAAGCTCATCTTCTTTATTTTTCTGCTTGCTCTCTTTGTTTCCATCCACCTGCTCTTCATCTTTTGTTCTTCTTGAAGGGCCTTGCTTGAAATAATTTGATAAAATTCCTCTGCATACTCTCTCCTTTTTGTTCTCTCAGAATTTAAATACTTGTCTTGGAAAAAGCTATAGTCTGTCCCAAACTTCCTTTTGAACTTTTCAATTTTGTGGCTGTTTAGACCTATTAGTTTTCTCTTGCCTTTTACATATCTATTTTCCTTTTTCACCACCACTGCCAGTGAGATCTAAATGTAAGCATATTATTTACCACTTACTTACAAATTAGGGGTGCAGTACATAAAATGAAAGCCTATTTAAAAATCACTGGGAAAATCCTCAATTAATACAGATGTATATAATATTCTGACCTCATAAGAACCCTATCAATAATAGAACTGTGCAGATTTTCAATCATTGAGCATCTAGTTTAAGTTTACCTAAATATAGATTATGACAGATTATTCACAGTAATTGACAAACAGAAAGATTAGATATATGTAATTTTCATGCTTTCTGTAAAATAAAATACATGGCAGAATGTGGAGTTTTTCCAATTTTGCTTTAAAGGGCAAATTCTTTATTGTTTACCAAACCTGATTTAGTTTCCTCCAATTAGCATGTCAAACCCATGTATCTGCTCTATATAACATTCAGCAAAAACTGACATCAACTGTGATTTCATCCCTTCCATATAATTACATTTCAACATATAATTATATTTCTATGAATATAGAGTTTCATTCTAATTTCTACTTTTCGAAACATATAACTCTTTCCTTTATTCACCCATTATTTCAAATACTTATTTTGGAGATAAATGCTGATAACACCTTGAGCACATATTTAAAAGGTACATGTATAGCTGAAGATTTCTTCCAGTCACCTGTCATGAAATTTTAATTTCTTCTCCTTGAAATAGTTGATATAGTTTTCATCTGATTTCTTTAATTAGAATCTGAATCAGCATATTTCCTTTAGCCTCAAATGTAAACTAGTTGGAAAGATTTAATATAAGTATGGTTCAGTGTGTCCAAATCAAGCTCAGATTTCCACAGCTGTTTAAAATATATAATATATAAAATTGTTAAATTGTGAAACTAGACTAGTGATTAAGTAGGCATTTTCCTGTTAAAGAGAAAATCAAATAATCTTTGGTGAATAAAAAATATTCATCATGATTTCTAGTGGTAGCACCTTCCTATCAGAGAGGACCTGATTTTTTCCTGCCTGTTTGTGTGGATGAGAAAAGGCTCAGACTCTGAAAGTGTATAGCAATACCCAAAGATTCAGTCCTTTCAGTCTCTTCTGCTCCTCCACTGGTCTTGGGACATCTGCAAAGGGCTAACACAGTAGTTCAGCTACCCAAATTGTATTTGCACTAAGGAAGTGAATAATTTGTAATTAAGCAGTTGAATGGAACAAATACAAGCCCAAATGATTCAGCATGTCCATATTACTTTCTAGGCCTCCAGAGAAGCCATTCAGTTTTGCAGTGCTTCCTCTGGTGGAGAATAGCCCTCCAGGTAGGAGTTTTCTTGATTCCCAGAAGAATTTGTCATTAAGCTTATACTGCATGTCACTTATAATGTTTTTCACAAGGACAGTTAAATCAGTCTGTTACTTACTTCTAGAACAAATATTCTTCCTTCTCCAAAAAGCAGTAAAATTCCATTTTGCTATTTTTTATTTGGGCTTGAGAAATAAACTGTTCTTCATGCTACAATACATTTCCAAAAGTATTTTTGTTCTCAGGAGTATATTTTATTTATTTTAAATCATACAGTGTAAGAATGTATCCTACAAAAACATTTTACGTGTACTCTAAATCACAAAAAATTAAGCACAATTTGGCTGTACTCAAGTATTTAGTGTCTGTAATAAAAGTACTTGATCTAAATGAGAAGTCTCCTAAACCTTTGAATGTCCTCTGGCACCCTGTTGTAGCATGTGCATTGGGTGTTGGTGACAAGGTGTTGTTGGTGGAGGGGCTGCAGGGCAGTCTCTGTGAGGAGAGGACGGGGTTGCCCTGTGCCAGACAGTTGGTTCCAGACGGCTCTGCAACAGACCCACCGCAGGGCACAGCTACGCCCATCAGCTGACTCAGTGGCACCTCGAGTCAAATATATTTAAGGAAGGGTATAAAATGCTGAGGGGAGAATGAGAGAAGGAACACCAATGTCAGCGGAGAGGGAGGTGCTCCATGGCAGAGCATGTACACTCCCAATGGGACCGAGGCACATGGAGTACCCACGCTGGGAGATGTACACCACCAAAGGACTGTGGCCTGTGGATAAGCCCATGCCAGAGCAGAGGAAACAAGTAAGAATGAAGGAACAGCTCTAGAAGAGTGTGAAACAAGGAGCAGTAGAGGGAAACCACTACGCACTAACCCCAGCCTCTGGCACTGCCCATCATCACTGAATGTGATATCTGCAGTGTGAACAAGGAGGGGAAAGAAGTGGCTGGAGTGAATTTGAGCCTGGTAAAGGAGGAGGAAATGTGCTTTCCTTAAGTGTTTAAATGTTTTTCTTCTTTATTTCCCAATACCCAAGTCAGTAACTAAATCTTCATGTTGATTGTCAATAAATTAAGTTATACTCTCCAAGCCTGTTTTTCCCATGACAGTAACCGGTGAGTGATTTCCCTGTCTATTTTGACTCCCATGTTTTCACCCTCTTCTTCTTCCCATTTTCTCCCCCATCCCATTGGGGGTGGGGGGTAAGCAAGAAGGCGTGTGGGTGCTTGGCTGCCAGCTGGGGCTGACCCACCACAAGGTGAATATGGGAGAATTCAAAATACAAAATGAGACTGTAGTTGTAGGAAAGATGTCACAGACTACTAACAAACTGCATATCCCTGAAATGGTGGAGCTTCAATATTCAAGATTTCTTGTTAGCACGCAAAGTCTTAGAGGGTATCAGTGCTTTCAGGAAGAGTAATCTTGAATACTCTGATTTTTGTGCCTATTAAACCTTAACCAGGACATTTCTTCAAAGGAACATTGTGCACTATGTATCCTTATACTTGCACAGAAATAAATAGTGAGAAACAATGAAGGCCAGCCCTGGAACTTGGCAAAAATTGGCCATTAGTATTGCTATACCTTGTTACAAAAAAAAGTGAGAGGAAAGGGTGAGAGCCTACTTTCTTTGAAACTCAATTTGTTTTTTAAATTAACATTTTGTAATAAGTTCTCTAGGGGTCAGAAGCAATTTGACTTACCATAAGTGAATAAACAAGTAAGAATTTATATGTGGTAACAAAAAAAGAGAAGAGAAGAACACAATTATTTAATAACCTTCCAATTTAAGTGTTGTCTCCATATGTAAATCAGCCAAGATATGGATTGACTTCTTTGCTGGGGCTTTTAAAGCAAAACTCAGGGAAGCAGGGGGCCACCCTTCACTCAGTGTCAATGGGACATAAGCTGTCATTTCCTTGAAATCCTAAAATCCAGCAATTGTATCTGTGTCTGTTGGCTTCACTTCAGTAAGCTGCACGTGACTGGGGTGGCTTGGTTGTTGAGTGACAGTATTTAGACATTTGAGTTTTAATTTGTGAGAGTCTTCTGGTTTTAAATCTTGTTTTAACTATGATTCATGGTTTATAATAGCCACACTGCAGATATTTTAGAATAAAGTCGTTACAAACTAGTGCAAGGTTATGTTTTAAGAAAAACACATGTAATATTCAACATGACTTTGATGTGCTGCTTAGAGACTTCCTTGGCATAATCTGTATCACTTAATCTAAATTGCTGTTGAATTGTTTGTTGTCATTATTAGATTGCCATTGAAGTTATTCATTAGTAAAACTGAGTCAATATATGGTTTCATATTTACATAAACTTTATGTAAAATAACAACACTGCAGTTTTTAAGCACCTCATTCTTAGCCTGGCAGGTCACAAAACATTTTAAAAATTAACATATACTGGGAGAAAATTCACCTGCTGCTGAAATGTAGCCAACTTCAGAAGACACACAGAGGAAAAATACTGCATTAGACAGGTGTAGGTTGAAGAATAATATTGGCTAATTATACTGTAGCTAACCTATGTTCTTGAGGGAAAAATGTATAGATATTTTTATATAAATAGAACATAGGCTTTAAGATCTTACGTGAAATACCTGCTCGTAGTGATCTGCACTATGCTGAAAAAAAGAAAAACCTGAGCAAAAAACAGCAACAAAAACCTGGTAGGACAGTGCCCAGACTGAGCCAGTTTATGGCAGCATGATTTCTCAACACTTTCTCTGGCAGTTTTACATTCAGCTGAATGGCTTCCCATTGCTTTTTGTCCTCCATTCTCATCAGGTAATTCTGCACTCTGCTCCAGTAAACCCTTCTCCCACTCTGCTTCTTCATCTCCCTTCCCTCCATTTCCTTTTCCCTTTCTTATTTACCTCACACATCATTTCTCATGAAAAACTGAATAACAGCAGAAAGGATAATGGCTTTTATGTTCAGCTTGGGGAGATCAGAGAGCAGTAGTGCTCTGTACAGGCAATGACAGGATGTAACTGAATGCAGTACTTCATATTTTCCATTTTTAAATCCACATCCACAGAGTTGCCAGATGATAAGGTTTAAGAATGAAAGTCTAGGGAGTGCTAGCTAACTCAAAAGCCAGTTCATAGAATATCAAACAATCATTAACAATACAAAGTTAAATTTCAGAATGTTTTAAAGCATTTTGGTTCCTATGATATTTCCTTCAGGGAATAACATTACTGTATTTGTGGCACTAATGATTCATTTATGGAAATACGGAGAGACAGTAATCTCATCTTTTGTTAGTGCATCTAAATATAAAGACATGAGGCGAAATTCTCTTTTCAATGGCAACACTACTCTTTTTTGAATGAGCACGATCTATAAGGGGAGACTAAAAGAGTTCATGCTCATATATAAGGTCCAAGAGAGAACATGGTTGCCAGATAAATACATCAGACAGGTAAAAAAAGATGAGAGAAAAAAAATAATCTATTTCAGTTGAAGGACAATGCTGGCACCAGAACAAATGGTATAATCTATAATCTATAAATGTTGTTTGTGTATCAAACAAAAGTTGATAAGCATTAAAGAATTCAAATACTGGAATGCTCTTCCAAAATGAATGGGAGGAAAGGCAAAACAGATATTTTAAGGCAGAGCTTGATAAGTCTACGAATTATGTTATGTGATGTCTATGATAACAGAGAGCTCTATGATCATAAATCATATGTTCTCCTTTCCTTAACAAGTAAGGCTATTGAACATAATACAAATTCATAATAAAGTGTGGGTCATAGGAAAAGGGCTACAGTACTTACTGCAGAGATTACATAACATTGTATACATAATAACAAGAACCTCTACAGTAAACATTCATCCATTTATATAATATCCTGAGGTCTTACAGGACATGATAACAGTCTTTCATTTCTAAATGGTTGCTACAAGGAAGACAATAATCAATTGTTCTCCAGGGCTAATGGCAGAGTGTCACAGCAGAAAGGGACTTATGTTGCAGCAAAGAAGAAGTTAAAATTTAGGGGAGAATTTCTAACTTCTAAGGTAGTCACCTATTAGACCAGTGTTACGAAGAGATTAGTGGAATGTCCATTGTTAAAGAGTTTGCTTTAGCTGCTATATAGACAGTCTACAGCTTTTGATCCTGTCACAACACAGCATTACTATAAAACTTGAGGTATCGTCTGTCCATATATATCCTTATGGTTGTATGATTAAAAGAATAGTACTGATTTAAGTGAGAAAAGAATTTGGCCAGCAATAGCCCTATTTTCTCAGCTCCCCATACCCATTTCTTCTATAGAACTAGTGCTCCTAAATTGTTCATGTTTTATTCTATGAAACAGAGGTGTATTTCCTCATTATTTTTTAAGATGCTTTGTTTCTTAATTTGCATACCTAAGTATTCTGTTGTCATGGAAATCTCTCCTCTGAAGCCCTTGAAGACCAGCTTTCTTGCTTCAAATCTGTTTCAAATTTTCTGCATCAACTAATTTTAATTCTTACTCCAAGTTTCTCCTTTATTGTCTTGCCACACCTAAGTGGCACAGTCTTACCATCTCTTGGGCCAAAACCTTATCCTGTCCTTCAGTAAGAATACAAGCTTCACTTCTAACAAGCATACTAAGTCTAGTACAGTGCCATTTGTTGACTAAAATAAATCCAGATTTTTAGTTCTTTCACTGGAAGAGCATCCATATTAGATGTTTGGCAGCTCAGGAAACAAGCATGAAATTACAAAAAAAGGATATAGCTATAATGAAATTCAAATAGCTTGAAATAGTTTGAATAATCAGAGTATAAATGTCTTGTCTATGCCTGTCTTTTTATACTGGTTGGAGGGAGTCCCACAGTCTGTCCTGAAAGCTGAAATACTTGATTAAGAACAAAACCTAATCACTTTAGCTTTCCTTCCACATAAAAACTAACCTACCAGACTCTTACTTTTCACCAGTTGCAGCCAAAGTAGGTTCGGATATCTTCAGCAATCACAGATAACAATATTGAAGAGATTCAAGAAGGTCAGGTTAGGACTTTCATGGTTAGTAATGACATTATTGCATCAGATATTATTGGAAGCTTGGAAATAAGTAGTGTCTTTCACAGAAGAAACATATGCTTAATATGCCTATAGGAAAAAGACAAGTGTGTGAAGAGGTAGGCCACCAAACTAACAAGCTTTAGTTTATTGAGGTATTTTACAAGTTGATTCATACTGAGTTCATCATATGGTCAATGGAAGTTCTACATCAAAAATAATCTTAGTCTCTGAGCATCCAGCAAAAGGTGCATGTGCAGCTTAATGTTCAAGAAGCTGCTAAGGTCAACCTTACAGGCAATGACCTAAGTCAGCTAAGGACAAATATACATCCTTAATGAAAGACACAGGAAAACATCTACCTTACTGTCCAGTTGTTTCAGCAGTTACCTAACCCAATGTCATCTTGATTTTCAGCCAAATTGCATTTATTTATGCCACAGCTCCCACAGAAAGAGAGTAATGTAATCTCCTTTCATCAGGAGCTGGAAATGCAGATATAAAGCTGTGTGTTATCTGCATGCTGAAGCAGAACCTGCTTGGTTATTTTTTTCAACAGCCTCCCATATGTGCATGTAACTTGATTAATTAATGACTGAAGTAGAGTATAAAAGTAGTGTCACTGATCATACTTTTATTTATTATTAAATCTATAAGGCAGGCTTTGGTCTCTTAACTGCTGTCACAAGCTTTCCCATCCACCTAATTTTATCCACTAGACTAGGCTAAAAGCCAGAATTCTCTCTCTTAGTTACGTTGTTTCTTTACTGTAGAATTCTGACTGCTGCAGATCAAGTCAGTTCAATGGTAATAGATACTTGCTTTTGTTTCCATAATAAAAAAATATATCAGCACAGTGAAATTTGATTTAAGACTGTGGGTCTTTGTGTTCTAAAATTGAAGTTATTTTCATGACAGGGCACTGTACTGAATAAGTATAAATTATTCTACTTATGAGGCTGTACTTCTTAGTCTTCCAGTTTTAAACATTTTACTCCTCCATTATATATATTTTACAGGTTACCATCAGTTTGCTTACCCTATTGCATCAAATTCTTATTCAAATTACCCTTTCTGGCTTTCAAAGATTATATATGCATTTTTATTTTTACATCTTTCAGAAGAGCATCAGGAACTTAAGAATAAAAAAGGTAAATTCTCAAATATGCCATTCCTGCCCCAATGTGCTCATTTATAAACTAACACTGAATGTCAAATAACTAATACTATGTATTAAGAGCTTACCACTAAGTATTGCCATTCTGACCATCCAAAACCATGACGCTAATTTCTCTTTTCCATCAACAAAACACAGCATTGTCTGAAATACTGTAAGCCTGAAACTTATTTGTATTTCCACTTGCTCATTCTTATTGTACACAGAAATCACATTTTCACACTTTCATGCTTTTCTCAACAACTGTAGCAGATAGAAACCTTTATTTTAAAATAAGTTAAAGATAAAATTGATCTGAATCTCAAAGATGTGCCTGTAAGAAGGCAGAGTATCATGACCTGGATTATACAGTTTATGAGAATACTAAATGTGACACTGCTTGTTGCTTTTGAGATTTGAGAGGTTCGGTTCATTAACACCTATGAATGTTTATATTTCAAAAAAAGATGGAAAAGAGAAGCAACTACAAGGTCTCAGGCTAGATTAATGTACAAGACATCATAGTTTATTCTTCACACAATATTGATCTCACTGTATTGCATGTACAAGTGGTATAGGCTGTGCTGAAGAAAATGGATTCATTGCCAAGAGTTAGCTTGGAAGATTCCAAAAAGGTAGACTGCCCTCACAGCTTCTCGTTTTGGGGGGTCATGAGAAAGAAGCTTCACAGGCACCATTCTCCATCAGTTAGATGATTTAGATCAGCTCACCCAACGCCAGATTCACTGTTCTTTTGACATCAGAATCAAATTTGATCCTAAATTGCCAGTTTTAACTCTTAGGCCTCCTCTGTTCTTGGAAATACAAGGGTTTGATTATCTAAGATTCATGCCACTTCATATAAGGTCTGTCTTCACAGCAGCCACACAGAATAAGTACACCTGCATTTTCCTACATGAGAATCTTGGCGTTGGAGGGAAGATTGCACAGCAATGGTTCTGCTTTTGTGGATTTATTTGCTCATTTGCTTACCTCTGCTATTTTCCTCCCCTTTTTGCAATACAATTCCTATTTAATTATTACAGAGGCAGAGCTGTATAGTAAATGATTAATTGAGTCAATTGAGCGACCAAGTACTAACAGCCTAGGCTAGTTTCAGCAAGATAAGGGCACACAGAAACTCAAGAAATGCAAAGGATCCATGACAACAATTCCCAGAGGGAACACAGACCCTTGTAGGAACAAGGGGCAGGAAGCCAGGAAACCATAGGAAAACCTAGGAAACCAGAGCTAGGAAGGGACTACAGCTATTTTCCAGTTCCTGAAAGGCACATTTAAAGGATAAAATAGGTTATCTAAACAATATAATTAGCCAATAAGGATTATTCAAGAAGAATTAATTCTTCACCACTTTGAACGGGTAGCACAGAAGCAGAGAGCCTTAGCCACTGGCAACTTTCCAACATTTCTACACCATATTATTCCCAGCTTTAAAGGGAAGCTAATATTGAAATGGAATTCCTACTTTTGGCTTCAGTCTGGTTTTGAGGTGTGTCAGCAATAGAGGCAGACCACAAAGACTGTTCATGTCTGTTGCACTTCCCTCCCACTAAGGTTAAAACACTTTGGAGACCACTTCTGTCTGTCTGTCACATTCTTTATGTTCAGGGGAACTCTCAAATAAACCAGTAAGTGAGGGTCAAGACAGAGTATGCATAACCTTTTCCCAGTTTGTATCAATTGGTGCTTAGCAGGACTTGAGCCATGCAGTTAAGGCTACTGCAGAGTACCGTGAAAACATTAACTGGTTTGTCAGCATAAAAGTTAATGTTGTTAACTACCATGTTATTCCTTTTTCATAAGAGCCTGAAGGCACATGATTAGTCACCATGTTGGCTTACCACATCAGATACCTCAGTTCTGTCACAAAAATAACAACCAATCTCTAGCAAAAGCAATTATATCCCCATAAAGTAGGCTTTGGGGCTTGTTCTGAATACCATTTGATGAAGTCTGGTTTAGGAGTGACAACCGTATAAGGAAAATACTGCCACTCAGTCATTAGGGATGACCTGACCTAAACTACCTACTGCATATGACTTTTTTTTTTTTTTTAATGAAGAGAGGTTGTGACTGAACTGTTGAATTAGAAATGAAATTATGGGTTTGTATTCTTTAAAATATTTTTAAGATCATTTCATCTTCTCAATCCTACTTTAACAGGAGAAACAGAAAGACAGTTTACAGAATAAATTACTTTTTAAATGGCATATGTACACATTTAATACTATTAGGGCACAAACTGTCAGACAAAATGGAATTGGAAATGGAGATGGGAAGTTCCTACCGTGGCCAGGGCAAGTAAGGTCAGGAAACAGGGAAGAAATTGATTCCACAAAGTCAAGGGTCTATGCAGGAAATATTGCCAGGAACTGTGCCAAAGTCTAGAAAAGCAAAGATTAGATGGGGAAATCAGGACAAGCACAAGGCAACAAAATTGAGCAAGTAGGACATAAATTTATCTAGGAAACAAGTTTAATAAACAAAAGCAACCTGTGTAATAGGTAAATCTGGTAAGTTTGTGGTAAACCCACAATCAGGCTCACAAGCGCAGCTTCAGTTGCCAGGATTTATTGAGCCTTCATTCTTCTGTGGCACTAACTGACTGACAAAGCTAAAAAAGCTGCCTGGCCACATGGATCCTGATATATTGACAAAGATGATCAGCAAACCAAAAGAGGAGACTGCAAGCTCATGTTTGCTATATTGCACCATGCCTTTCAAATCAAAAGACTAAATTACTTTGAAGCATAATTGTTAAACTCTGCTATAGTGCCTACCCAGCCACTGATACCTCAGCCAGCAATTTGGCAACTGCAAGTCTTTCTGCATAGCACCATACTTTATAGAGTTCAGACTACCATTTCTTGCATTCTGATTACTAAAATGTTTGAAAACAGGTATTATAATGCTCAGAGAAAAACTAAGAATTCATGGATATGAGGAAATGTCTACTTAAACACCTAACAAGAGAGAGACAACAATGGAAGAGGTTAATTCCTTTCTACCATAAATAATTGAAGTTCCATTGTTTACCATAAATAATTAGATGACTATATGGATTTTGTACATGTGATATGATGGAAGTGATATTTTATAAATTAGCATTGTCATGAGTTCTTGATGTTTTATTCTATAATCTTTGTTGTGTATTACAGGATTCTCAAGTTCTTATGATTAACTATGCACAGTCTTCCCATGAAAGTAACACCTTTGGTATTACTGGGCTTTTTAAGATAGCCGACTGATAGCTATGAAACTCTGCCAGTGACAGAAAAAATTACATAATACGCTGGAAGTTTAGGGTTTTGTTTGGTTGGGGTTTTTTTTACTCACATGCAGTTAGACTTGCTCTCAGTAGACTTTCATGTTGTGATTACAACAGAGGAAACATAGAGCATTGTCTGCCATAGCACTCTCATTAGGCTAAAGTTACCAAACCTGAAAATCACAGCGAAAATAGCGTAGACTAGACAATGTCAGAATGCGATGGTTTAAAAGAATTATGTTTGCTAATACCATTCCCTGAAAATCAAACAACAGCAAAGTATGTAGTATAAATTCCAACCTTTTTACCCAAGTAGCAAATAATGCATGCATTTTCTTGCTCAGGAAACTTCTAGTCCTTCAGCTGCTTCCAAACAATTGATGACACTCATCTACTAACTAGGCTTCTTCCAATGCCCAGCTTCAGCCAAACATTTCATAATTCAACTGTATCTTTGGTGGCAGATCGTGGCTGTATGTCACTAATCATTAAGAAATATAGTGGTAACATATTTCTTTAGTGGTAATGTATTTCTTGAACAGAATTGATGACAAACTAGTAACTAAACAAAAATAACCTTCTGGAGCAACCTATCCTACATCAGGCAGCTGGATTCATGACCTTGAGAAAAAGTTTTAAAAAATGAGAAGGAACTCTAGCTCAGAGTAATTTCATCTCCAATAGACTGCCAACATTTCAAAAATGTATGAGGCAGACAACAGATCTTAAGGTATAGCATGAAATTTGTTATTTGTTGTTTAGCAAAATCATCAGACATAAAAGCACAGGAGTTAGAAAACTGCTTGAGGGGGAAGTTTTGATGTAGCCTCCTGTAGGGAAGACCTAACAATGTCCATCTATTACTGAGCCAGAGATCCATGCTACACTTTCTAGTCAGTTCAGAGAAGGCAATCTGAAGTCTTTGAAAACTTATTTGATACTAAGAGCAGATTCAGCATTTGTTTCTTTAAAATACACCTCTGTGCAACAGAAACATACAGCATAAACTAAGTCCCTGGACATAAACCCACTATCCAAGAAGAAAAATCCTCATTATCACCATATCTGATTACCTTCTGTGGCTTAAAAAAATAATTGCAAAATAAAACATAAATGCAATATGAAAGGAGAAACTTCCTTTTAAACATCTTCTTGCTATGGGAATAAATTCATTAATGGTTGATACAGCTAATAAAGATACAGGTATTATTATTTTTATAGCATTAAATACATTCAGTGAAACTTGGTATTTTCACTAATCTTATAAACCCCCTGACTAACTACATCTGTGTTGTGTTGGGTTTTTTTTAAGATATGCATGCAGATTATTTTTTTTTTTAGGTTTAACTTGTGCAGGACTATCTCTGAAAAGGGAGCTAAAAAACTCCTTTGGTTTCAGTGCTCAAATGCTGTTTTAGACATTCTACATAGTAATAAGAAAAAGAAGCGCAGATATTAATCTTAACTCAGCTTCAGTGACAGGCAATGTGTTGCTGTAACTGCTTGCAACATGCTGATTCAAACTGAGAACATCATTATAATTGTGCATTATCATCTATTTTTGAAGAAATTGAATTCTAGAATAGGTGTAAAAGTTTAACAATCCATATACAGCAACACATAACAGAGGATACAGAAAAATCTCCGTTTATATCAGATGTATCAGTAATAAGTATTGGAATGACGAGTAATTTTCAGGTCTAAATGCATTAGGAAATTACATCTCTGGAACAGTAATACACAAATCACCAAAATTGTTGCTTTTTTTCCCTCTGAATGTTACTTTTCACCTGGATTACTCGATATAAAAATATTTTTTATTAACCTATCGGAAGTAAACAGATGCCTTACTAATTATTTGCATACCTTACTAATTAAGTCATCTCACTTAGTAAAGGATCACCTAATGGTACTATAATTTGAACCTGGACTTATTTACCAATTCCCTTAGTGAGCCCTTACAAATCTCCTCTGTTTCCTTATTTGTAAAACAAAGCTAGCTTGTGTGTAAGCAGAAGAAGTTCTCTAAATTCTTACTGGAACATTCCTATTGGATATTTTTAACATACAGCGAGCTACGTAAGACAAAAATGGTTGTTAGACTTCTGAAGTACAGCACAGAGGATACCGTAAGCAAATGATAGCAAGACAAAGTCAGCTATACGGCTTCAAATAAATTTGAACACTTTTAACACTGTTTTGTTATTCAAATCTGCAATAAGAGCCAATTATTTGTTTCAAATGAAAGCAGAAGGCCTTCTGATTCAAGTAGATGAATGATCTTGCCTAAAGTCTGTAAGTTCTTACTCAGTATTGAGAAAAAAACCAAAATGAAGCCATCATTTTTACTTTTTGTATGCTGGCTCAGGCCAAGCAAAAAGAAAATGAATGAAAGCAACTTGTCATACTGAAAACAGATCTTCAATGGAAAACGTGATCCAGCTGCTTATCACCATACAGAAAATTTTAAGGCATTCTTTATTAACTTGAATTAAACAGAAGATAATGTAAAAAATATCATAATAACTATTTATTCGTTTATTCTGTGTTTGGAGAAAGAATACTACATTTTTGTTATAACTCAAATTACACAAGGGGAGAAACATAATTTTCCAGAGAGACTGTAAGGTGTAAATGAAAATTTCCACCTGCAAGGAACTTTGTAACAGTGGTGAAGAGTGGACATTCTGAATTGCTGCAATAGGATTGACTGTGTTCTTGCATATCAATACACAGGAGAGAGATCAAAGATAAGCACACACTGATGATTCTGTAATGGCAAGGAATACAGTTCAATAAAGGAAAATGAGAATAAAAGCAGAACCTTCTTTACACACAAGGCAGCAATAACAAAGTTCCTTCTCCGTGAATGAGTAGACCTCTCTATCCAACTTCAGGTGTGACTATCTGCCACGACGTATGCAAATTTCAAATGTAAGTGCAGATACACCAGTTTCATTTGCAGTTCTACTCATGAGGTAGGAAATTTACTGTTATGCCACTGCTTCAAGAACTTAGCCTATTTTTTTAATGCAATAAATAGATGCTTTAAATTTGCACAATAGTACACAGAATGGACTGAAATTAAGATGTCAAACCAAATGTTCTGTTCTGTTAGCATATTAGTATAGCCTATTATGCATTAGTCAGTGTATTTTCACCATATTTATAAGGCATATGCTGCTAAAACTACAGTCCTAAATCAGGTTAAGTTACACATTTGCCTAGAAGTTTTGCTTGATAAGGGACTGCACGACTGCCTATTTTTTTCATAGAATCATAGAATTATAGAATGGTTAGGGTTGGAAAGGACCTTAAAGATCATCGAGTTCCAACCCCCCTGCTGTGGGCAGGGACATCCTGCACTAGATCAGGCTGCTCAAAGCCTCATCCAGCCTGGCCTTGGTTGCATCCACAACTTCTCTGGGCAACCTGTTCCAGTGCCTCACCACTCTCCCAGTGAAAAATTTCTTCCTTATATCTAATCTAAATCTACCCTCTTTCAGCTTATAACCATTACCCCTCATCTGGTCACTGCACTCCCTGATAAAGAGCATTTCCCCATCTCTCCTGTAGCCCCCCTTTAGGTACTGGAAAGCTGCTATTAGGTCTCCCTGGAGCCTTCTCTTCTGCAGGCTGAACAACCCCAACTCTCTCAGGCTGTCCTCACATGGGAGGTGCTCCAGCCCTCTGACCATCTTCATGGCCCTCCTCTGGACTTCCTCCAACAGGTCCATGTCTTTTTTATGTTGGGGGCCCCAGAGTTGAATGCAGTACACCAAGTGGGGTCTTACAAGAGCAGAGTAGAGGGGGAGAATCACCTCCTTCGAACCGCTGCTAATGCTGCTTTTGATGCAGCCCAGGACACGATTGACTTTCTGGGCTGCAAGCACACACTGCTGGCTCATGTGCAGCTTCTCATCAACCAACACCCCCAAGTCCTTCCCCTCAGAGCTGCTCTCTATCCATTCTCTACCCAGACAGTGTTTGTGCTTGGGATTTCCTAAACCCACGTGCAGGACCTTGCACTTGATCTTGTTAAATTTCATGAGGTTTGCACAGGCCCACCTCTCAAGCCTGTCAAGATCCCTCTGGATGGCATCCCTTCCCTCCAGCCTGTCGACCACACCACACAGCTTGGTGTCATCGGCAAACTTGCTGAGGGTGCACTCCATCCCACTGTCCATGTCTCTGACAAAGATGTTAAACAACACTGGTCCCGGTACCAACCCCTGCGGAACACCACTTGTCACCGGTCTCCACTTGGATATTGAGCCATTGACCACAACTCTTTGAGTGTGACCATCTAGCCAATTCCTTGTCCAGCAAGTGGTCCTTCTGTCAATTCCAGGTCCCTCCAACTTAGAGATAAGGATGTCATGTGGGACAGTGTCAACGGCTTTACACAAGTCCAGGTAGATGATGTCAGTTGCCCTTCCTTTATCCACTAGCGCTGTGGCCCTGTCGTTTCCCCTATTATGGTTTTGTAGTAGTGCCTGGGTCGGCAGTAGGCTGTTTAAGTGTTATTCATATGTTCCACAGGCTGTGACTTTTATGGTCATAGCATACTTACCATTCTTTGTGTGAGTATAATACGGGAAATTAGATTACCTTTAATGAAATATAATGTGAGAATTCAATAATTTTTAACAATGATTGTAGGGGAAAAAATGAGAGAGATCTTGGACAAGCCTTTTCAGAAAACAGAAGTGTAAGAAACTGGATGTTATGAATGGATGAGAGGAAAGGTTAAGTAACTAAGTGAAATTATTTTAGCATTTTCATTTTTAATAGAAAGTCCAATGTCAATCTTTGTATATTAGAGTAAACAACAAACAGTGCAACACTGGTGGATGTAATATATGTATGCATGGCAAGCATGCATAAACCAGCTATGTACTAATGCTATGTAATCACATATAAACAGTTTTGATAAAATAGTCTACAGAGAAATACAGAATCTAAAAGACCTTGAAAAGAATAGACTGATTGGGACATCATCTAGGACACAGAGAACCATTTGACATGGATCCTGTACATCACTGACGATAAGAATTCTTAAGACAGATGCACATCTCCAGCTCCCTTGGAGACAAAAAATATCCTGAAATTGAGTAGAATAGTGAACTATCAGTTAGGCAATCAGTTGATAATTAGCAAACGTTTAGCAATATTAGCAGTATAACTGAGTTGAAAGAACTTGATATTGGTAAATACAACAATGAAGTTAACGATAATGCTAAAAATCTAATATGATAAGAAAGAAAAACAATGAAATAAATCCAAATAAGTGCATGCACATTTAAATGCTTAAAGTTGTTGTGACATTAGGTAATTTTGCATAATTGGTTTACTACTCACAGAATAAAACTGATCATAAAATAAAATCAGTTAATGAGCCAACAAACAGCCAGCAGTGGATTGCAGAAGCTTAGTTTTGATACCGTCCTCTGTTAATCAACAGAATAATTGACTGAATAGTTAATAAAGAGCCATAGAAATCAAGAGAAAAAAAGACCATTTTGTTCATCTTAGCTTTTAAGACAGGCTACAACGATGTCTCCCAGACATATCCACTTGAAACTAATCCCAAAGTGCTCCAAAACACTGAGCAGAACCTGAAAATCATACCGGGAGCATTCCCTATATATTATACTCTGGTATCTGATTAGTCAAGTCTTCCTCCTCACCCCCCCAATTTAATACCAACCAAAAAGATACCTGTCCTTCAACTCCAATGCATTTTTTTACATTTCAGTCTATATATGGATGGAATCATCAGCCAACAAGTAATACACATTTGAATAGGCTCTCATGACCTTTTCTGCATCAGAATAGAGAATAAAAAATCGTTACTTATTTTTAATACTGCTTTCAAAGGCTCCTATTGCCTTTAAGTCACATCCTGGTCACAGTGGAATTAAGGAAAATTAAGACCTGCCTCTCTAGTCAGATAAAAATTAGAGCTTTGGTTCAATGTAATCACCATGATAGAAAAGTCAGCTTATCCTATTTCCTGAAGTGATCCCTACATTACTGAAATTGATTTGAATTAATTTTTATTTCTGGAGAACTAGTCAACTATTCTATGATTCTATGAACTAAGTGTTAAACAGTAAGGTTAAAAGTTTCATCCTTTTCTAAATTCATGTTAGTGGATGAGATGAGAGGATGACCTACGAAAACAATGAAAAGCAAAACTATACCATAGAAAGAACCCAGAAAGCAATATAAGCAATAACTGAATTAGAGTAGCTGACAAAGTATCACTGTCAGAAAATGTAAGTACAGGGCAAACAAGATAGTTCAATGGATATGCAAAAATTTCATTTGACTAAATGAAAGAGATGAGGAGAGACAAGTTGGTCAATTCAGTAGAAAGTCAATAATGCTGAAAAAAAAAATTTCATTAATTTACAAATGTTAAGTGGAAAAGAATAAAAACTTAAGAAGCATAAGGTACCAAAAGAAATCTTCAAGAAAAAACAAACAAACCCTGAAATTAGCAACATGAACGCTCAGCTTGCAGCAGCTGCTACCAAAGTATTTCAATCACCCTGCAAATATGAGCACCTCCTAAATCAGTGGGGCTCAGGTTTTATCCATGTGAGAGACAGAAAGCAATTCTGAATTCTTCGCAGATGCAGTATGCTACTCATGCAAAAGGGGGCAAATTGTTACTACCTGCCAATTTTCTAGTCCATCTTCACACAGGTCCATTATGAAACACAATGCTGACTAAAAATAGGCGATAGTCACTTCAACTTGTAAATATTCAAGTTAGTATATAACTAAAAGAATAGTCTGAATCACTGAAAATGCATTACTTTTCTGAATTTGGATACCAGTAACGAAAACAATACATAGTTACCAAAGTGTCAAAAGTTATTATTTTTTCCATGAATAGCTTAGGAGTGTTGCCACAGAACTTAACTGCAAATATATCTCACTCTTATTCAGCTCCAGCTACTTTCCTTATCACATTTTGTAGGTGCTTTAAATAACTCCTTTGGTGATTATGGCACAAAGTCTACTTCAGAACTGTAGCTTTAGTAATTGGGACAGTGATATTTTGTATGTATTGAAACACCTGACAAATTCTTGGCAGCATCTGTGATAAAAGACAACTTTTAAACTGATTCACACTATTTGTAATGTTATAGGCTTTCCTATGTTTAGTGCACATATTAAACTTAATGCTCTTGAATATGCATCATTTTGTAGTAGTTTACCAGTTGTGCACAAGTGGAAAAAATATTGTGAAGAAAAAGAAAAAGTACTAATAGAGGGTCTCTAATAATTACATCCTGTCCACCAAAGTAAGAAACGGTACTAACTTCCTAAAGAAAATTCAAAATTTAGTACTTTCAGAAATCATTCGGTCTGTGTATTATTGTTCTGAAGAATTATATTATGCAAATAGGCAAAGACACCAGCCACCCTTAACACTGGAGAAAAAAGCACACAAGGTAGAGGTACAAATGAATTTCCTTATTCTTTCTCATATAAATAGCTCACAAGCTCTACCTCTCAAAGTCATAGTACTTCTTAAAGAGTGACAAAATGTGCATCTAATGGCTTTTCTTCAGCAATAGTAAATCAGTGCAAGTTTAGCCTTTTTCCTACCTTTTTTTTTTTTTTTTTTTTTTTGTGAAAGAAGATGTGGGAAAACCTTTATTTACCATATCCTTTTAGGAAAAAAAAATGCAGTTATGTCAAACTTTTTAACCCACTTGCCTGGGAAGGCATCCCACACGACAGGGCCACTGCCATGACACTGCACTGTAGCTGGAAGTGACAATACCTGTTACATCTACCAGTTTTGCTGAAGTCCCAACCCTACAGACTACAGCTGGAAGTTTTTGCTACAAAAATAAATGTGAATAGATTGCAGGAAGTTGCTGTCAAAATAAAGTTGTTTGTGCTAAAGCAACAGATCTGCTCATATGTGAAAATTCAAGATGAGTATTGTCTGCTTTCAAAGCACACAAATATTTTCAGTGACAGATATTATTAACATTCATTCAAATCAAAAATGTTTTTCCTTAATAGTTAAAGCATAAATCTAAAAGAATAACAGCAGCTGTGGAAATGTTATTAACAGAGATTACTGTACCAGTATCTTAAGTGTAAGATCTTTCTGCCAGCTAATAGCTTTGTTAAAGCAGCAGAAGAAATGGATTAAAGTGAAGTTGCTCATGTTACCCACTTTCTTGTTTTAAGGAATTTGAATTCTTACTGTAGAAATTAATAAATGACATTTTTGGACACTTTTCTTGAGTAATATCTATATTTAATGTGTTGAAACAGTATCTGGCAAAATCTAATTAGAGTTAGAATCACAGTAATTTTGGTCCCCATTTTTCATTCCCCCTTTACATAATCTGTACAATTTGGATTTTTTTAAAGATTTTTTTTTTTATTTTAGACAAAATAATGCTTCAGTACTCTTTTAATGTAGTTCTTTACCATGGAAAATTGTCTGTAATCTTTGATAATGAGTTGCATTCTGAAACCTGAAGTTCTTATCAGTGTCTAGAAAATCATGCATTTAAGCACCAATTAGCAGACAAAATCTGAAGCAGATTACAAGAACTATTAAATTAAAATTATTTAAGAAAATGCTGTGAACAGATTTTTTTTTCTTTTTTTTTTTTAATAACTCAGTCTTGGGCAGTGTTCTATTAGCCATATCGAAAGCATCTATATTTTTTTCTCTGTCTGTTTATTCTGCTATCATCGAATAAACCAGTGTTCTAATTATTACTATTGCTTGCTTTAAACTAACTCATACATGCAACTGAAGATTATTAAGGTGAATGACAGGGTAAAAATCGGTAGTTTGAAATGCAAGTATATGCTACCCGTTTTCCAGAAGATGGTAGCTGGTTCCACAATTGTGCATAAATTATTAATATTTCCACTCTTTAATCTCATGACTGCTAATATAAATGTATAACAAATTCCAAGAGCATGGTGTGAAATCCTGGCCTCTCCTTTTGTAGACAAATGTCTAATAGCAACTGTATAGAGACACTCACTGCTTTGAACTCCATGCCTCTTGGCTTCTTGCTGTAGCATGCCATGACTTCAGTTATAGGAGTGGAGAGTTTCCCATTACATTAGTTGTTTTATAGCCTGATCATACGTTATGGTTACTTGTGAATCTCCATAAGCTGTTGGTGAGCTGAGTTGAGGGTGATCAGAACATTCACAGGAAACACATGGGTTTAAGTCCTCACAGGCAAGGAGGAAACTGAATTCAGTCCTCATTCTTGGGTACATCCTCTACTGCTATGCAATTATTGAAAGGTCATTTTCTCCTCCGCCATTTTAAAATGAGGAGTTAACATTGCTTACATGTTACAATATGTGTAGATACATATCCTCATTAAAATATTGCAGACACTGCCCTTGCTCATGGCTGGATCTATCTTTACAAGCAATATAGAAATCCAAATTTCTTTTATGGCTTTCTTTCATTAAAACTTGAGAAAACAAATAAATAGCTGTTTTGTTTCAAGCACTACGTGATCAGAAGAGCCTAGACTTCTACAGTGCCTCTCACATAAGCTGTTAACTATGCTACACAGGGAATGCAATGTTATTCTGCTGTGACAGAAGGTTTAAGTGCTATTCCATGTCCTATCTGGAATTCTCAAAGCCCATGATAGAAAAGTCTCTTTTTCAAACTTAGAAAGCCCACAGCTTTTGCTGTGCTCTGTTTCAGTTCCCCTCCTCCTCTCTTTAATTGCTTAGGGAGATTATCAAAACTGGCCCAGAACCCATCCTGCAGCATTTCAGGGTGCTCTCTGTTCTTAGTCATGTAGCCAAATTGATTTTACCAATAATGTCTACTTCTACATGTTCTGTTCCTATATAGCCTCTAAATTTATGATTCAATTTTACTTTATTTGGCTCCTATTCTTAAAAGGATCATAAATTTACCATTAATCTTTGATTGTATTCCATCTGCTCTCAAGGTGACTTCTGTTGCTTCAGTATGTACTACAGAGCTACCTGCCAAACAATCTTTCTGCTCCAAGGCTATGTGGGCATTTCATTCTTGTTTCATACGCTGATCAAAACACGCAATTCATTTGAAGCATTATAATTCTGCTCTGGAAAGCACCTTTAACATCCCATTTTCTTTCAGACTGATTTGGCCCAGTATCCAACATTCCTGTCACTGAAGAAACCACAAGTATTCCCCAGTGTAGTAGTTGGACCTTGTCTTCTAGCTAGGGTAAGGTAAGAATGTATATTGCATAGCACATTTGAAACCAAAGGCAATGCTTCTGGTACAGGAAACCTCTGAATCACAAATTTCCGGAGCTGAAAGAGTATTCTGGGAAAAGTCACTATAAACTTGCCCTACTCTTATTCTCTTTCTTAGACAGTATTGCGTTGACCAGCAGGAACAGGAAACTAGATGGGATAGGATGTGGGTTTAACCTGGCATAGACATTTTCCTGGGTTTGTGTTAGCTTCTCCACAGTAACTGCCTCTGTGTGTGTTCATTCATGCACCCCAGAGAACATGCTGAGGTGTGAGTGAGACCTTCCCTGAGACCATCTTCCTGCAGCTGTAATCCAGACCCTAACCTTAGCAACAGCATTCCACTCAGACAAGGAACACAGTACCAACAATGGAAGAAAAAGCGCTGACACTGAGCAGTAACAGTTTCTGATTTGCTTATAGGGAATTAACTGAAATTCATCAGTTAACAAATAGACTCTCTAGACCCTTCTCACCAAAGTCTTTATTCTTCCATATGGGCTTTCATAGCTTTCCATATAAGCAAAATACTAACGGTTGTCTAAAAACTGAAGATAACATATACCAGCTGGCAGCAGTTTTTTGTTTGTTTTTTTAAAGTATGAACTTAATTCAGTATATGAGTCTGGAACCCACCCATAACCATAACTCTATACCTACTATTTCAGGTAAGCAAGGGCATTGAAAATTGAGAGGAAGCTACTCCTTGAAACAGTTTTTCAGTCGTCACTGAATTTATCTGAACAGATTCTATTAGCTTAACTTTCTGAAGATTTATACGGAAAAAAAACCCAAACCCTTTGACATCAGCCACAATCTGAACTCCAGTTTTCTAGATAGGCAAGGTTCTTAGGACTTCTGTGTACTGAGAAAAGAAATGGCTCATATGAACCAGCTTTTGTCCATCATTTATCTCTTTGAGCCTGACAGCTTTATAACAGAGCTTCTGCATGGACCACATTCTCTGTAAACAGAACACTTAAGCTATTACTGGACTTATCCACAGGAAAATTTCTCTGAACACCTTGAAAACTGAGAATAAGGTGCTTTTTTTATTGCTCTCTAACAGCTCCCTGTTCATATGCCTGGCCTACTTAAACTCCTATCAAAATCACAGCTCCTAGTCTACAGGACTTTAACTCCAACTATGTTCCTAAATAATAGCTTCCAGATGGGTAGGAAACCCAGGACTGCAAAAATTAATGGGAAGTGAGTCACAGCTGCAGGTAGCATCTCCCAAATTATATCTTCCAACCCATCTGAATTAATTAAATTCACTTTAGCAGCTACATTAGCTCTACAGAAGCAATTCTCTGTAACCATATTCCAGCCATAACCTCTTCAAAAAGAGAAAGCTGCCTTCAGCTCCTTGAAATTTCAGAAGAAGCTGTCCACAATAACTGGTAATAACCCTTCTTTGAATTCTGTGCCTGCATGTGGCTTTGCAGACCCTTTCTAAAACTCTTGATTATACTTCAGCAAGATACCCAACTTGTTGCAGAGATTGGGAAAGCAGTCTTGTGTAACCCACTGCTTGCCCCTGGCATCATGGTTCTTTAACAGCTGAGGTGGCTCTCTGCTGTAAACCTAGCCTTTCAGATAAGCGTGTTGATCAGGAATGGGTGAAAACTTAGGAAAAGTGAATTCCCTTAGACTGAGAGCAGCTATGAGTAATGGATTAATAATTAAATGAGATCAGAAAGGATCAGAATGGGACAGGATCAAAATCCTGCCCTTTACTTTAGCACAGGGTGTGGCTGGGCTCAGAAATGCTGCAGGCTGCCGGTTCCTCTCATTGACCCTCTCATAATTCTGTTTCAGGGCCTGAATTAATCCATAAAGTCTGTGATCTCTTTCCCACTGGAGGCTTGGGCACCTGCATTGAAGTCATCTTAGGAAACTAGCCACTGTACCACAGTGTGTGCTCCACCTGATGTGCCCTGCTCCTCTAGCTGGGCTTCTAGGGCGCAGCAGTGTCGGCTACAGCAGGCCCCAAGGCCTTCCTGAGGCTGCTGGGCCAAAGCTGCCTCGCAACAGCAAGGTTTTTCTTCTACTTTGTGTACATGCCTTTGTAGATGTAACATTAGATAAACAACTTATAATACCTTATGGTGAAGCAGGGCAAGGCTTCTGCTGGGCACAGCGGGCACCAGCCTTCTTGTTCTCTGCTGGGCTGCTCCCCCCATCACAGACTGCCGCACGCTGGAGCTGTCCTGCCCATGACTGTGCTGGGGGTCGGATTCGGGCTCTTACTGTAGCCAAGGGAAATCTTTTGCTCACAGCTTAGGGCTTTTCGACTGGAGGAGTGCTGATGGAGTGAAGCGACTCAGGCGTACACACCATGCCTGGGACTGGGGACTCCTCCCAGCAGGGAGTACCTGAGCGAGGGAACACAGGAGGCCCAGAGACTGTGACCGGATCCAGCCAGGAGCCCAGGCCGTCAGGCAAGTCCCGTGGTGACAACGGGGCAGAAGCCAGGCTGGGCTGCCAGCCTGTGGGTGGGTGTCAGGATCAAGTTTGGTGAGGGGAACTGGGGTCAGACGTAGCGCTGGGCATTGGGCAGCTCTGTGGGGAAGGCAACAGGCCAAGCCCAGGGCAGGATGGGGCCTACAGGTGGGCCCGGCTCAGCAGGGCCCATGGCCAGGCCCCGGCTGTGAGGAGCTGGAGACCAACCCTACTGAAGCAGGGACTGACAGACCCAGGACAGGGGCTGAATGGGGTCCTGGGCAGGAGCCCCAGAGGAGCTGGCTCAGGCAGTCTGGGCTGGGAGGGCCCTCAGGGCACCGACACACAGTTACCTAAACACCAAATTAAGATCACAGATTCGTTATAGTCACTCTGGTATTTGCCATCAGGGAGCTCATAAACACCACCCACATCCTCATTACAAAACTTCAGAATTCCTGGCTGTGATCATAATGATCTTATCTTTATTCAGTGGATATTTGGAAGTCATTTGCGGACTGATAAGTCATCTCCCCTTTCTTCCTCTCTTCTGTAACTTGTCTAAACCTGTATAAATGTAACCTGTATAACCTCTCTAAATTCAGCCATCTTTAGGGCAAATTGTATCACTTGCTCAAGTGTCTAATCCAAAACCCGTTTTATTTAGTAGATAGTTTCCCAAAGGTGGGCTCCCTCCATAAAGCAAACAGCTAATCCAAGCTACTATTTGACCATGCCCTCAAAGGTAACTACATGAATTGTCACAGTCTTTGATGGCTTTGGTTAGTTTTAATTCCCTCCCAAAGGGCAGTACCTTCCATGGAATGATGTGCTTCAACTTGGGTAGGGCAGAGAGGAAAAATGTCAGTATTTTACAACATTTAAATCCAGGACCAGCTGGATTTTCCGACATGATTTCTCATCCACTCCTCAACCCAGTCTCCATTTATTTAACTGTGCATTGAACTGCTACTGTGAGGTTACCTTTATGTACCTGAAAACACTAACTATGCATAAATCCTCCTGGAAAGGTGTATGCAATGTAAATTTTTGTTGTGTTAAAATACAGAAATTAAAATGGATGGGGATCACTTGCTGATTAAAATGCATGATTCTTTCTGAATAGAAGTAAGGTAGTTGTAAACACATTTGCCTATTTTCTTTTTATAGTTAAGGTCAGTGCCATACCCACAGATATAAAACAAGTTTCCTTAGCAACCATCAGATTCTGAAGGAAAACATAAATTCAATATTTCTTAGTAGCAATAACAGAGAAAACCAATTAATTCTAGAATATTCATTTACATCTATGCTAAAATTATTACCATTACAAACTGAATTATAGTATACATTATTATCCTTCAGAGAATTAATATCTCCAAATTAGTTTAGTAAGTTTTCCAAATTTGTTTGGAAAATTAAATGAAAATCATTTGCATATAGGTGGTAGTAAACAACTTTCCACTTTGTATCTACCTATTGCAACATTTTAAATTTCAGTTAGTATTTTAAATATCTTTAAAACCTATTAATGATAACCAAATAATTTGTGTATTGCTAAAACAGCACTTACCAATATTTTGCTGCTAAAGCACAGAAGCAAACAACAAGCTGGTTTACAGTCTGTTTGCCTTTGCTGGATCCACTAACTTGAATTTACAAAAATTCAAAATAACACTGCTGACTCCCATCTACATGAAGATAAACTTTCAAAAGGGAATTGAATGAATCCTTTGCAATGAGATTTTCCTAAGTGTGCAAACAAATGGGATGAAAGAATGCTCTAAACTTCCTCAGTCCATCTTAACCCACTTCTGACTTTAAAGCCAAGAATAACAGATTGTGTTAATTCTTTAGCTAATGAGTAGTTTAGCAATCTGAGCAGTTTACTAAATTTAGTAAACACTTATTCAGTTTCATATTATCTAAAGGAAATTACAGGGATTTTGTTTACTCTGAGAAGTGCAGGATGCAGACATTGATATTCATTTTCTCAGCATTTTGACTTGCCTAATTTAGAAATAAAAAAAACAGGCTCTGCTCTGAGTCTCCTGAGGAGACTAATCATGAACATAAAGAAAAGCTATGCTGATTTTTTTATCATTCATAACCCTCATTTACCTAATTTATTTTGCAATACCTTATAGTTTATCCAACAGATTTTTCTCCCCGCCTGTCATTGGAATCAAGTCGTTATACCTCACTCTGCAATTTTCAGATAAAAAGATGCACAACCCTTAGCACGGACAAAGCTGGTGCCATGCTCCAGGTCTTGGCTTCTACAATCTTGGGCGTACCTTTGAGAAACCAGGCTCAACTGATCAAGAAGGGCAAGAGTATCCTGGGCAACAAGCTGTCTGAACTTATAAACAGAGCTTTAAGATAGATTTAGCAGGGGGAAGGGGATAGAGTTCTAAGCACTTGAAGATCCAGCAGCTTCTGAGACATTAGTAAGCAACAGGGAAACACCTGTGAATTGCCTCAAGGGAATTTGGACCAACTCCTCTAAAAAGGGGTTGTGGCTGATAGCCCAGATGAAGTGTCTCTATACCAATGCATGTGGCACAGGAAACAAACAGGAGCTCATAGCTGCTGCTCATATGGAAAACTGTGACCTGATTGCTATCACAGAAATTTGGTGGGATAAATCACATGACTTGAGTGTCAGTGATTCATGGCTGTAAACTATTCAGAAGGGACAGGCAAGGAATGAGAGGTGGGGGAGTTGTCCACTATGCCAAAAATGGGATTGAGTGCACAGACCTGTATTTGAAGAAGAGCAATGTGCAGGTTGAGAGCTTATGGGTGAGAATTAGAGATCAAGCCAACAAAGGAAGCTTTGTGGTTGGTGTCTACTACAGGCCACCTGATCAAAAAGAAGAGGTTTATCCACAACTCAAGAGGTACTCAACAGCTCTCTTGCCATAGTCTTCACTGGCAAGTGCTCTACCCATACTGCCCCATTCACAGAGACCAAAGGCAGGGACCAGGAGAATGAAGAACCACCCACCATAGGAGAAAATCAGGTTCAAGACCATCTAGGGAACCAGAATGTGTACAAGTCCATGGGGCCTGAAGAGGTGCATCTGTGGGCCCTGAGGGAACTGGCAGATGAAGTTGCTAAGCCACTATCCATCCTGTTTGAAAAGTCATGGCAGACAGGTGAAGTTCCCAGTGATTAGAAAAGGGGAAACATAACCCCCAAAAGGAAAAAAAGGAAGACCCAGGGAACTACAGGCCGGTCAGCTCAGCAAAATATCAGTATTTTTCCTCCTGGAAAGTATGCCAAGGCACATGGAAAACACACAGGGGCTCTCATGTAGGCCTTGATCTAAGATAATTTACAGTCAGTGATAATACTTGTTTCAATCCCTCTTGAGTTTCAGTAAGCATCTTGGGATTTGAAACTCTGATGCAAAAGCACTGAGATTGCAGTTTCTTGGGGCAGAATACTGCAAGTTCACAGGATTCTCATTTGTTAAATCTTGAAAATATCCTTCTTTTTTTTTTTTTCCCCCCTTAATCTCAAACACCACACTCCAATCTAAACCTGGATATCTCCTACAAGAATTTGCTTCATAATTTATAAAAATAAAATACATGACTATGATTTATATTGGAGCTAGATTTTGCTGCTAGTTAAAACACGGCAGTATGTTTCAGAATCTGACTTTTTTCTGTGAGTGAAAAAACAAGTTTATATAATTTTGACGACAGCTGACAAATGCTGATTCTTATCTCTGTCTCATCTATGTGTGGGATGGAAGGAGTGGCCATGAAACCTGTTGCACAGCCACCCAACTCAATTTTTATTAATTTTGTACTACAGATAAAGCCATACATTCTTCAATAGCATAAGACATGTCACGAAATTCTTACTGATCTAGGATGAAACAAAAGTTACTGTCCCACACATGTTTTGTCCAATGAAAACCTTTTTACCTTTACATTCAATTGTCTATAGCCCATAAATTTAGCTTCCATCAAAATGTTCATTTATGTAAGAAGCAAGGGGAATTCCTATGTCTGCACAAGAATAATTGTGCAATGACCTTCTCTGAATTTTTTAAGACCAGTTTGCACTGCTAGTAATCCATCATGAGATCATACTTCACATGTTCAAATAAAGGCCAATGGCTTAGACAGATAATGTTATTTTGTACAAGCTTAGTTGTTGGAAAACTTCCATTCTCTCCCTGTGCAGCAGATGATATTTTAGCAATGGAAATATTAGCAGCAACAAAATTAAAGAAGTCATAATTTTTGCAGGTATAGAAGTGAATAGTCTTGTCTCAAGGACAAGGATTTTTACTAGATGTTATTACCAATTTTTTCAAGCATTACAGAAAACTTCATTTTAACAATCACAGAGCACAAAGTGGGCAAAATGTAATTTATATTATTACAAAATAATATATTATTACAAAATAAATACAAAAATTTTCTAATCTCATAACAAAAAGGAGATACTGGAAAAAAAAGACAGAACTAGGTCACACTTCACAATGGTGCAGTAAGATGTGATGATATGGTGTATGCTAACTGGTTTAGAATCAGGAAAAAAGGATTAGTGGCTATTTTTACCGTACCTGGTTACATATATCATTTAATACGTGTATAGTTCACAAAAACTGGTTATATTTCTGGCATTAATAAAGATGTATAACATTTTGAAATATTTTGTGTAAAATAATGGATTGAGCTGTTCACACTCATGGGCGAGATATTTCAGTAGTTCTGTACAGTTTCACCAAGGTACCAGGACTCTCTGAAAGAACTAATGCAACATCTGTAATTAATTTTCCTTTGTTCAAAACCAAATTTAAAAAGTACTTAATCAGTAAATGCCAGAATGTAGACCCTCAAAGAACTTTGATATGATACAAATACATAAAAGTTATGTAGGAGCAGGCAAAAACCTTTCTTTGTAGGATCAAATTAAGTCAAATGAGTTATATGAGTACTGAAATTAAGTTGGTCCAGTTATTAATTCCTGTCCACACACGTTTGCAAAGAGGTTTCAAGTCAAATCTCTGTTCATCCTGTCAATTGAAAAAAAAAAAATCTTTTTGGAATCTCTCCTTTATTGTGCCTTGATATTACTGACTACAGTTTGTCAGAAAACAGAAAGTTTTATTCACCAAAAATAATTTTAGTTGGCACATTTTCTGCAGAAAATATCAACACTTTGACTGTTTTTTTATGAAAAAACATGCAAGTTTTCATTTTTTTTTTTCATAAAATCTTGCTGTTTTCCTGGGAAATATGCATTTTCCAAATAAAGTTCCTTTCTTTAAAATCAGCTCTGTTTTAATCATTGTTAAAGAGGAAAAAGATTAAAGAGTGAGCCATACTTCTGTTATTGTACAGTGTAGATTGCACAGTTTTCAGACCTACCAGGAAATCCAAATTCTCTGGTAATTACTGTGGACACTTTCTGTACTGGCTTCAATAGTTACAACATTGAAACATTGTGCAACTTGCTGCATTCCGAGCTGCGCACCCATCACATGAATTCAGTCTGTTATATGAGCCAGCAGTTAAGTATCTCCTAGAACTGTGTAATATCTGAGAATGAGAAACATACATTTATGTTTTGAGAGCTACCTAAATAACAGAAACAGCGTTGTGAAGTGAGAAAGGATACTCAGGAACAGGATATAAACAGAAGAGACACTTGTCAACAACAGCAAGAATATGTCCATTCACACACACAAAAGCCAAATCTTCTCTTATATTTCTCAGAAAGGAATAAGGGATTCATCCTTTCTTGCAATTAAAATTTAACAGTTGGAAGTAGAATCTGGAAGTAAAAGGGCTGGTAAAGTCAACATTGTATGTTACCCATAACCCAGGAGAAGAAAACTCAAGATTTTATACCAACCACAACCTCCATGTGTTTGTGATTCTTCACAGGCACGCTGAAGTAGTTTCCTGAGCAGCAGAGCTAATGGAACCTGTTTTCCCATGGATTGTGTCTCCTGTTTGATTACAGTGCCCACCTGGTTTTTCCATAGATGAGGTATGTATAATACCATCTTCCCATGAAGACTCTTTACTGGCTGATAAGATTTCGTGGCTCATTTTTAGCTTTTCCCTCACTCAAAACCATTTCTGCACCTCTTTTATGGACCAGAAAACTCTTTTTCATGAAATATGCATGAGTGTTTTAAGAACTTTAGTCCTGTGACATGTTTGGTTGAAATTGGTCATCAGATTGAACAGTTATTCAAGAAGGGATAGAGAACTAATGTCTAAGCTTTACTTCTCTGAACATCAGTAAAAATATTTACTAGTCATTCTCTAGACATAGTGGCTGTTTCTCAAGAACCCATAAAGTCACAGAACTCTCAAAATACCTTTCATGATTGTTATGTTACCTTCCAGAGCTGCCAAAGATGTAGGAAAAAAAATAAATGTTTTGTAAAATGCCTAAAAAATACTTCAGTGACAACCAGCCCTGAATATTACTGATGATTCAAAGTAGTAAATCTACTCAAGTTTATCATGTCCAGTTTTAGCATAAGAATTGCATAAAGGTGTGCAGTTTCAAAGGTTTTATTTGATTGATTTTTAACTTAGAATGAACAGGAAACAGAGAGCTTTAAAAATTATCAGATTTTAAAACTATTTGTATAAAATCCCAAGCAAACTTACTAATTTTTCTATACTGTGTGACAATGTAAGTAGTGTCACGGAAGGAGTCAGAGTTATGCATTTCACTCGCAAGAGAGAAGCAGCAATATATTTTACTGATATAAAACAGTGAGTTAACAAAGTTCAAAGGTTGATGTGACAGTGATTTGATATGATTCAGTGTCAAAGTAAACTTGGTTATTTACTGCATAGAGGTCAGGGTCAGACAAAACTGTCAGGGAGACCCTCACATTGAATAACGAGGTTCAGGAAGGACCCCCTCGCTCTCTAAACTCCTTCTCAGAGAGGAGCCTAGGCATGGATGGATCCAATCCTAGTCCCAGACCTGGTCAATGGTTTATGTCTAAAGGATTATGTATGCACAATCAATCCTTTACATCACTTAGCTAAGATTTCATAGCTTAGCATGCTATTAGTCATATTTTCTTGGTAATCATAATTACCAAGAATCTGTTGTGGCAAGGAATCTCTCAAGTAACCCTGAGAGGTGTCCCTACTCAAGGGGAGATCCTGGTGTGCAGCCCACTGCCATGCAGGGGAGCTCAACGGTTCTTGGGCTCCTCACTATTTATGGAATAAGATGATTGACTTATAGTCATATTTACATATTAGCCGTATTTCAGTTAGTGCATGCTCAGCTAGCCCTCACCTGTTGAGCAAGATGTGTAAGATAGCCCTTGGCTATTGTGTTGTTATCTGTCCCTCTTTGATCTACTCGGAGCCGGATGCAGCCATCATGACCAGACTCATCCATTACAGCCACCACTGGTGGTTATTGCTTGAACAGGGTTGTGGGAGATAAAGGTCAGGTTGAGGGGGCAGGGGAGCACACCGTCACAGCAAGTGACAACAAAATAGCAAGAATTAGGGACTCTAATGAAGGAAAACAAAAGTATCGGTGAAATGCTGTTTTGTACTGTGTTCACATCCCATTCATTCACTAGAGTAAGAGCAGCATTTTGTTTATCGACCTCAGTTAATGTTTCTGGGTTATAAGGAAAAGAAAACAGTCATAGAAATATAAAACATAAACTTCACATCCCACAGAACGTCCAGCCTCCCAATCAAAAGCTGTTCTTCAGGGTCACGATATCTGAATTTTTTTAATTACTAAAATGACAAATATATGTCAGGAGGAGCTTAGAACTTGTCTATGTGATCTTATGTGCATACAGTATGCAACTTCATTGTAATGATATCCATATACAAAAGCAACATTGAAAATCACTGCTACATACTCTATTTCCAAATAGATTTGGTTTATTAACTTGCGTTTATAAATATTTATCAGACATATAACATGACTGGCTTGACACAAACAAAACAGATGGAGCATATTGAGTTGTAAATATAAATAGTGAAATACTAAATCATTAAACTCAACAGCACTTTGCCATGAATTCAGGCTGAAGTGAGGACAGGGATCAGACGTCAAAGCATGACAACAGTAGAAGAACTGCATACGATTTTATAATAGTTCTCAACTATTTTAAAAGCATTATCCAAGTGCTGAAAAACAGAACAGTATTGCAATGCATTCAAAGGTTTGGGGTTCTACTGGCAATTGGCCAGGTACCCTGATGCTGGCAGATCTAGGCTAAGTGCTGCCTTCTCAGCCTGGTACACAGGCTTTCCTATCTGGAAGTCCCCCCAAGTCTAGTTTATTGCCAAGATTTTCTGAGAGGATCACTCCTGTCTTTTCATATGGATAGATATACTGGGTCTGTTGTGTTATGGATTTATGCATTTGGGCTATTGCTGAGCAGTGCTTGCACAGCCTGGAGGTTTATCTTTTTCACATTCTGTCCCTACTCCCAGCAAGTGAGCTGGGGTTGGGCAAAAAGCTGGGAGGGGACACAGGTGGGACAGCTGACCTGAATTGAACAAAGGCATATTCCATACCATGTGATGTCATGCTCTGCCATAAAAGCTCAAGGAAAGGAGGAGGAAGGGGGAGTGTTTGTAGTTATGGCATTTGTCTTCCTAAGTAATCATTACTCATGCTGAGGCTCTGCTTGCCAGGAAGCGGCTGGACATTTGCCTGCCCATGGGAAGTAGTGAATAAATTTCTTGTTTTGCTTTGCTTGTGCATGCAGCTTTTGCTTCACTTATTAAACTGTCACTAACTCAATCCATGAGGTTTCTCACCTTCCTTCTAATTTCTCCCCATGCCACAGAAGAGAGAGTGAGCAAGCAGCTGTGTGGGTGCCTGGCTGTTGGCCAGCATCAACCTGCCACAGTGGAACACAGCTTATACAGTTGTTCAAGCTAGAGCAAAAGCAGTTGATGTCTGTGTCAGGGAATCTTCTATGATGTTGAATTACACTGATAAATCACACTATAAATGCCTTACTATACAGCAGTAAACTGATTTCTTTAAAATATTTTTACACTAAATGATGTGATTGTTCTTTTCGGTTCTGTGGTCCAGTTCCACACTCAGATATTTTCTACTGAAAGCTGCTTTATAATTCTGCTGCAGGAAACAGAGCATTCCATTCAAAAGATGACAAAAGGAGGTGCAAAGTGTAACTCATGCTACGTGTCTGTGCAGGACAGATGGTGAAGTAATATTCTATACTTTTGGCTATCCTTATTCAAATAGGCTTTTCAAACACCTTTGCTGGGCCACACTTAATTGATAATTTTCTGCATGTTATTATTACACAATATGAAAGTGGCCACAAGTCATAATAACTGAAGTTGTGGGCCACCTCAGCTTCAATCAGACCATATGACCCCCATCCCTGCACTCAACATTTTCCCCTGACTTACCATATGTTTCCAGAGCCATGTGAGTACTAGGTAGGACAGATAACAACTGTTCCATTTTGTGGTCGTGGAGGCTTAAGCACAAAGGATGTTGAATAGTCAGGTAAATGCCACCTTCTTAAGGCAAGTGGAAAGCACAGATGTGCTTATTTGTGTGTTCCCTAGCTGCTTATGCCGGAGTATGTGCCCCTGTTGTTGCTTATTTCCAAAAACTTGGAAATAAGGCTGAGAAGGATAGCCCTCTGATAGACAGCCACAGTTATAAAGCAAACTACTGGATTCATTGCGGAGATATTAAAATAGAACTGTGTAATGAGTCTGTGACACAGGAGGCTTCAGTCTGGCCTTGAAATCTGTGAGTTTGTGGCTACATGGCAGAAAGTCAGCAAAAGCGTGTGTACATTTACTTTAGAAAGTAAGGTAAATATCTGTTTAGGAAAAAAATATTAAAATATCCTGTAAGCATGCATCCTATTTACAATGACCTTTAGAGTCCTTGATTTTAACTTTCATACTGTCCACATTTTCTGCACTAACCATACTAAACTTATGTGTGATTCCATTAAAATACTTACTTCAAGTTCTGTATAAAATATCAATATTATTGATTCATCCTTTTTCTCTCCTCAGGGCAAGGTTTAATTTCACATCAATTTATATAATGAAAACAGGAGTGAATTTGCCAGAAATAAATGCTAAGACAAAATGCTAAAAATCAATTAAAACACATTATCAGTTACAAAGATAGTCATATCCTTTTACTAATGAAAGAAGAGATGTTGCAACATAGAAAATCAAAGCTGATCTGGTACCTATTTCCATTAGCAGGTTTTGTACTTCAGTTGGCTACAATGGTTTTATGCTGATGTATTAAAATTTAATTTGCCTAGTATCAACATTAAATTTGTGTAAGATTAAGTAGACATTTAAGTCCAATGGAAATAAAATTAAATTATCAAATTAAATAATCAAAAATATTTTTATCCCTTTGTATTTTGTTAGGTATTTATTTCTGTTTCATCATCAGAAAACATTTGTATAGTATGACTTTTGCTCACAGCCAGGACAATACTGCTGTATTACATTCTTAAGCTGTAATTGCATTTTACTCCAGTGGTAGCTAAAATGTTGTAAGTTGGTTTTATGGTTGAACATAGCTAGTGGCAAACAAATAACACACAGCTGCTCACTCACCCCTCCCACCCCACCACCGAGGACGGGGGAGAGAATTAAAGGGGTAAA
>NW_010103513.1:0-1032 GCF_000699245.1 Pterocles gutturalis | reverse complement strand
TCAAGGCTTCGAACTCGTGCTCACCCAGACGGCTCTTCTGCATGGGCCCGAAGGTGCTGCCAGCCCAGCGCACGGAGCCCACCTCGTGGGGCCGGTGCTTGGCGCGTTCCAGCACGATGAGGTTCTCTGCGCCGCCCGCGCTCGCCAGTGCCGACACCTATGGCCCCGCCGGGGGGAGATGGGGGTGATGGAGGTGGACTGGGAGCAGTGAGATGGAGCCAAACTGGCCCAGTGACCCCACGGCTGCTCTGGGCTGGTTCATGCTGGGGGCCACGCTGGTGGCTGAGACCGGGCACAGCTCGGTGCTTGGTCTCGGAGCACCGTGGTGACAGCTGAGACCTGGCACAGCTCGGTGCATGGTCCTGGAGCACCATGGGGACAGCAGAGACCTGTCACAGCTCAGTGCATGGTCCCGGAGCACCGTGGTGACAGCAGAGACCTGGCACAGCTCGGTGCATGGTCCTGGAGCACCATGGGGACAGCAGAGACCTGTCACAGCTCAGTGCATGGTCCTGGAGCACCGTGGTGACAGCAGAGACCTGGCACAGCTCGGTGCATGTTCCCGGGACACCCCCCTGGAAGCTGAGGCCGTACACAGCTCGGTGCATGTCACCGGCGCACGGATGCTCACCTGGATCTCGCAGGCTGCCTGCAGATGGAAGATGCTGTAGAACGCTTCCTCGGCCGTGTCGCCCAGCGCCAGCACCCCGTGGTTGCGCAGCACCAGGATCTGTGACACCGAACGTCAGCAGGGGTGAGGCGGAGGGGATGGGGACACCGCGGTGACCCTCACCCCCCCATCTGTCACCCCATTGTCCCCTCACCTTGCAGGTAGGACCGAGAGCTTTTTGCAGCTCGACGCGATCGGCTTCGTCCTCCACTTCCCCACGGAAATCGAAGTAGGCAACGTCCCCCAGCAGCAGTGCAGCACGGGAGATGGGCAGCACACCGCAGCGCATGGCCGACACCTGCGGCGGGGTGAGAAGAGAGTCACCGAAAAAAATTGGGGTTGGAAGAGACCTTAAACATCAT
>NW_010103512.1:0-994 GCF_000699245.1 Pterocles gutturalis | reverse complement strand
CCCGCCTGCACTCCGGTGACACTGGTGACACTGGTGACACCGGCGCCGAGCTGCTGGGCTGGGCCCCCCCCGATGACGCGTACGCGGCGCTGCCAGAGAACCCCCCCTTCCTGCAGCTTGACCTGCTGCAGGCCACCAACATCACCGGTGCGTGGGGACATGGGGACACGGGGACACTGGGATGGCGCGGGTGGCAGTCATGGCCACCGGCATGGGGACGGTGCCAACGCTGGGACCAGTGCTGATGCCAGTGCCGGTGACAATGCCGGTGGCAATGTTGGTGCTGGTACTGGTGCTGGTGGTGATGCTGGTGCTGGTGACACTGGTGATACTGGTGCCAGTGCTGGTGGCAATGCCAGCTCCGTGGTGCCGGTGGCAGTGGTGATACTGGTGCCAGTGCCGGTGGCAATGCCAGTACTGGTGCCAGTGGTGATGCTGGTGCTGGTGACACTGGTGATACTGGTGCCAGTGCTGGTGGCAATGCCAGTACTGGTGCCAGTGGTGATGCTGGTGCTGGTGACACTGGTGGTGATAGTGACAGTGGTGATGTTGGTGACAGTGCTGGTGGTGACAGTGACAATGCCGGTGCTGGTGCCAGTGGTGATGCTGGTGCCGGTGTTGGTGACAATGCCAGTTGTGGTGGAGGTGGCACTGGTGGCATTACTGGTGCCAGTGGCAATGGCTGGTGCCAGTGCTGGTGGCATTGCTGGTGACAATGCCAATGCTGGTGGCAGTGCTGGTGGCAGTGGTGGTGGTGACACTGGTGGCAGTGCCGGTGGCAGTGCCAGTGACCAGTGGCGATGCCGGTGGTGATGCCGGTGGCCGTGGTGACACTGGTGGCAGTGCTGGTGGCAGTGCCGGTGACCAGTGGTGATGCTGGTGGCGATGCTGGTGGCCGTGGTGTCACCGTGGTGACACAGGGCGCTGTCCCCGCAGGGGTGGTGCTGCAGGGAGGTGGCCCCGCCGGCGCCTTTGTCACCTCCTTCCTGCTGCA
>NW_010103511.1:0-431 GCF_000699245.1 Pterocles gutturalis | reverse complement strand
AAATCAGAGTAGGCCTTATCCAGCAGAGGGCATATGGAACTAACTGGGATGTTACCCATACCAATCCAACTCTAGTTTTGCTTGCACAGGCTAAAGATCTTTCAACCTCACCTCAGTCTACACAGCTTTAGTTTAAACTCTGAACACAGGAGAACAGAGTCAGGATAACTATTTATATAAAGACAAGGAATTCTGTCAGAATAGTCAGTGGCTGATCCTGGTGGACAGAGACAGATGATGCTCAGGGTCTTCACGATGGGAAAGGAGACTACTCATCGCTGACTGTCATTTCCTTTTCCAGTTTAAAAGAAAGACTCAATCCAGAATTCAATGAACTTCAAAACCCTTCTAGTTAAAAAAGGGGCATATACCTGCTACTAACAATGCCTCAGTACTGACCAACTCTTATACACTAGTAGGAAAAATCAAGA
>NW_010103510.1:80457-148458 GCF_000699245.1 Pterocles gutturalis | reverse complement strand
GTCCCTGTCCCTGCCTCAGCCCACCAGGTTGCATGATGTAAATGGTATGGAATAACGTGGAGAATGTGCTGGTTTTGGCTGGGATAGTGTTAATTTTCTTCATAGTATCTAGTATGGGCCTGTATTTTGGATTTGTCCTGAAAAGAGTGTTAATAATTCTATGATGTTTTAGTTATTGCTGAGCAGGGCTCCCACAGAGTCAAGGCCTTTTCTGCTTCTCAGGTGGAGGCGCACAAGAAGTTGTGAGGGGAAACATCTGTCCCAGCTTTTTCCAGCTGACCAAAGGGATATTCCATACCATAGGACATCAGGCTCAGTATATAAAGCTAGGGGAAGAAGAAGGAAGTGGGGTGACACACACATTCGGAGTGATGGTGGTTGTCTTCCCAAGTTACCATTACATGTCATGGAGCTTTCCTGGAGATGGCTAAACACCTGCCTGCCAATAGGAAATAGTGAATTAATTCCTTGTTTTGATGTGCTTGTGTGCGCAGATTTTTCTTTACCTGTTAAACTGTCTTTATCTCAACCCATGAGTTTTCTCACTTTTACCCTTCTGATTCTCTCCCACATGCCACTGGGGGGTAGTGAGAAAGCAGCTGCATGGTGCCTATAGCTGGCTGGGGTTAAACCACAACAAGGACCAAAGTCTGGAACCAAATCTCTTCAAGAGAGTGAAAAACAGTGTTGTGTAAAAGGTGTAATGGATATGTGAAGTTCTGTTCAGGATGGGGCTGCTGTTGGGAAGTGCTTGTCTTCTGGACCAGTTCTACTGGGAGCTTGGTGAAGCAGCACCAATGGAGAATGCTGAGCTCTGGCATGTCATACACCCAAAAGCAGTCCTTTGAGGAGTGAGATTACCAGCATGTTGTTTAGCTGCCTCGTGGGCTGAGCTGCTTCTTAATGGATTCCAAAGCAGCAGGCAAAGGAAGGCAGAAAGATCACAAAGACTTTTATTTGTTCTCCCCTTCCCAATTGCACCGTGACTGCTATGTCTAAGAGGGTGATATGCTTCAGCCGGTAAAAGGCGGTCTAGTAATTTTATTTCCTCTTACAGGGACCCTGTCTCTGCTTAGGGTATTATTTGAATGTACGGATATGTTAAAGGTGGTTTTTTAGTGCAGAGTACTGTTTGGCTATTTTCTCTCTTCTTTTTTTTTTTACCCTTCAGGATTTAGGTCGACACAGCTATAGTCATGTACTAGCACTTAAGCAGTTAGCATGAGGTATGTTTTAAAGCAAATGGCAGTATGTTGTTGGCTCAAGGTAGAAACACTGGCATAGAGACATTCAGGTATAGGTGTTACTAAGCAAAAATCAAAGTATTTTTTTAATATTTTATTACAAGATTTGAGGGAAATAGAATCATAGAATCATAGAATGGTTTAGGTTGGAAAGGACCTTAAAGATCATCAAGTTCCAACCCCCCTGCCATGGGCAGGGACACCCTCCACTAGACCAGGTCGCTCAAAGCCTCATCCAACCTGGCCTTGAACACCTCCAGGGATGGGGCATCCGCAGCTTCCCTGGGTCTAAATCTACCCTCTTTCAGCTTATAGCCGTTACCCCTTGTCCTCTCACTACACTCCCTGATAAAGAGTGTTTCCCCATCTCTCCTGTAGGCCCCCTTCAGGTACTGATAGGCTGCTATTAGGTCTCCTTGGAGCCTTCTTGCCTTCTTTTCTCCAGGCTGAACAACCCCAACTCTCTCAGCCTGTCCTTGTACGGGAGGTGCTCCCGCCCTCTGACCATTTTTGTGGCTCTCCTCTGGACTTGCTCCAACAGGTCCAGGTCTTTTTTATGTTGGGGGCCCTACATCAGAACACAGTACTCCAGGTGGGGTCTCATGAGAGCTGAGTAGAGGGGGAGAATGTCTATGTTGGGTCCCTATCTTTTTCAGTTGTGAGAACTTTAGATGGCTAGAGCACAAAAATGAAAAGAAATGGTCTGCCAATCTCTCCAGTCCCAGTAGGTCTGGAAATGAACAACTCTTCACACAGCTAGAGCTCTACACTGGGCACATGCTTTTCTTCATTTAGCACTCGGGACTGACCAAACCTGGAGTCTGAAGGACTGCCTAGTAGATGAGTATAAAAGTTCTTCTTTATCATAATTTTCACTGCACTGTTTGGTCAACTTCCGTTATAGCTGTCTCCTAATGTGATAGATAGCCCATAACATTTGAGTCACCCAATATTCCTTCCCAAATTAAGTAAAGGAGGAAAGGAGCTTAAAATATTTATAATGAAAGCCTGCATATCAAGTTATAGATAACTTTAGTTCTGAGATGGAGTCAGATATCCTCATTTTTCTTGTGTAATTCTGGACATTTTTGTGTGAGTCTGACACAGGTCGTAGCCCATGGGTTTCTGAGCAGGAGGCTGATAACACTATAAGTTGTGACTGTGGGACCGAGAGATAGGAATATCCTTTAGAGTGTGAGTAATAGACAGAAATGTTTTCTACAATGACCAAATATTATTTTTCATCAGCCCTCTAAAAAGTTTCAACCTGCCCTAATTTTCTCCATTGAATCTAATAGAACTGGATTAAACTACAGGGGAGATGAGAACATAAATTTGATTCCTTTCATTCCATGTAATATTAGGGTTTGTATTCTTTCAAGCTGTAATAACCTCTAGACTTCAGCAAAATTGAAAACCTTTAAATAGCCTTTCACAACCTTTCAGCGTAGTAATGAAGTTTTAAGTGCTCACTGGGGATTTTCAGTTCAGAAAAATCTAAGCAGCAGTAGATATTAAAATCTAATGTTTACTTCAACTCTTTTACAGCCTAATGGGTTTTTCTGACAGTGTAATTTTTAAAAGGTTGGGTTTCATTTATTAATATAGTATACTCACCCTGAAAATCTTTCTTCTTTAAGGACTCTGGTGGGAGCCTTATATTTTGTTGGAGCACCTGAAAAGCCAGCTAGAGCAAGGAAAAGAGAAGCTTGCTAAAACCCAACTAGAACAACAAGCAGGTTAAAAAAAAAAAAAAAAAAGGGAAAAAAAAAAAAAAAAAAAAAAAAGCCTCATGATTTAAACACCACAGGAGGCAAAAAACAAATTAAGGATGTAGATTCCCTGTGTGCACATAATTACAAGTATGTGAGTCACTGGAGTCAGCACGGTTGCTCATCTACCTAAAGACCTAGAGAGCATGTCTGGCTGCACTCAACTTGGGGAGTAGCTATACAGATTTTTAAAAAAAATTTATTTATTTATTAAGCTGTTGCTCAAGGGGGTAGCAGTGGGGAGAGAAAATTGCAGGGTGAATTTACACTGATTAAAGAAACACAGTCTGTGTACACAGGCATTTCTGAGGCACAGTGTGGGTCTGGAAGGATTCTGGTTTTGTGTGCTGCTGAATTAGAGGAGAAGAGAGGATGTGAATTTCATTGAGACAATAACAATATAAGTCCCAGAGGGATATTTTTCTTCACTGTATCACTCTATATACAATGTTTTATACATATATATTTTTATTATGCATACAAACAGTTATTAGTATTTTCTGGGAACATATAGTAATGTGTCTGGGAGCTTTTCTTCCTTTTATAATAATGCATTCAGATGGCACTTAGATATCTTTTGTTGATAGTTTTTCATCTTCTTTTTAAATCATAACATAAATGCAGAAGGAAATCCAGAAATAAGGACAAAAGGAAATGATCTAAAATTCTTGTATCTGACAGATAAAAGTCCAGTGCTTCCAAAGCAAAAAAGTGCAGTATATTTTCATTAAGGAAAGAAATGTGTAGGAGAGGGAGGATTTGCTTATGAATATCTCTTAAGTACATAAACACATGTAAATGAAAAGAAACAGGTCCCAACATAGACATATCTGTAATAGCAAAACACCCCATGGCTGGTTTCTAATTTCTATCTAATTTTAACTCATTAGTATGTGCTTAGCTTTAAGAACATATTTATTTCTATTTGTTAAAAAAACTGCTATCAGGCTAACCACTGGCGCAGTGTCCCAAACCAGCTACTGAAATGACTGTTATAAGTCATTGTTTGCCCATTCAGACCAGTGCTGGCATCTCAAGGAAAGGAGCTTCCTGACTTGTCTATGATGCTCTGCTGTTGCTCTCAGCCTATACTTCATGGAGAAGTGTGAGGAGAGTCACAGATCTGTGGTCACAAGTAAGACCTAAAAGTAATGCCTGGGCTCAGCAACTTGCTCTTCCATTTCCTGGCAAATATACTTCAACTGTTCAGCACTCCTTGCTCAACAGCAAAGTGTTAACATCTCAGAGTATGTCAATTGTCAAGCAGTGCAAAATGGCACAACTCTTCAATCTTCTCGAGTTTAAAAGAGACTAGAGGCTTTAGATAAAGGGAAAAGCTAATAAGACAGAGAAGTGTTCACAATATGGGGAGAAAAACATGGGAGGGGGAGGGAGAGAGACAAAGCATACACTGGAAGAGGTTTTAGAGAGACATTGCTGGTTCAGAAAATGCAGTCATATGAACATTGCAAGGAAAGTTACTTCATGAGAAAGTCTAAGAGACTGAAATGTGTATTTTCACATTTCATGTATCATGTGATGCTCATGATTAAATGCTTTTGTTGTCTGAGACATTTCCAAGGAGTCATTTGAACCCCTTGCATGAGTATGGTTGGGGCTGCTGCTTCTGCGAGGGATTAAAATCTCTAGTCAGCTTTCCTCCCTGTCTCCAGTTATATGAACTCTTTCTGACCATGTGAACGTAGCTTTCTGCAGCGTGTATGGTATAGAAATGCCATGCCACTGGAGCAACTCACTTGCTTTTAGTCTTTGCAGGCAAAGTCACATTCAAATTACTTTCCCATGGATTTATTTAAATCAGTCTTTGGCAGATAGGAGAAGGAAGAAAACAAAAGGTTAAGAGCAAGAGGGAATGCTGATAGGGAAGGAAAGCACTTTAGAAAGAATAATTGAGACTTCATAGAAAAAATGACAAAATGGATTACCCACACCTCTGTTCTCACACAGTAACAGAAGGAAGCAGGGGAATGAACAAAAGGGAAAATGCAATGCAAAGAAATGATAGCTGAGGGGTAGGAAAAGCTCAGAACAGCTGGTAACGCATGCTGGGCTAGCTCCTTCACTTGGTGTAACTCCACCAATTCTGTAGAAATTTGAAAGTGACTTTACCAGAGCAGGCATGTGTGTTACACTCACAGAGGGGGGCATACCCAGGTCTACTTCTAGAGAAGTCAAGGTGGTGTCCTGGCCTTTCCTTAGAGTTAAGACATTGGCATTTGACCCCCACTCTTGGGAGATTTGTGTGCCTCTGACATTCCCCACTGGTCTCCAGCCTTGTGCCCTGGTAGAGCAAAGCAGGAAATTCAGGCAGACCAAAATGAAAACACCAGGCAGCACAGTGGCAAATGAAAACACAGCAGGGGAAGACAGGCTAATGGACTTCAGAGAGAATAATCTGAGGTATACATGCACATTGCTTCCTTGAAATCAGCTGTAACCACTAAGGAAGAAGACCAGTGTGGACAGGTCACCATAAACCTCTGCTTAATATGTAAATGTGAAGCTGTTGATTAAGAAGCCACCCAGCCAAACTGGTTATCTAGGGTACTGGATAGAGAGTAATACAGAAAACATCAACAATGCCATGATTTGGAAAGATTCCGTTCTCCCTCCAACTCCACACTGTTCCTCAGCTCAAGCGACTCTGTCTTCCATGCAGAGCATTCCCATTTCTCTTTCCAGATGCTCTTCAACAGTGCACAGTTTTCCTGAGTTTCTTCAAAATTCAGCACAGCACAGCTGGAGATTCTTCAGTGCTGGATTATTATTTTGTGAGCATCTCTCTATGCTTCTTGACTTCTCAAGACAGCATTTATGAAACAACAGGACTTTGGTTATTCACGCTAGTAAGGTGGTATGCTTTTTAAGTTTTACACTGTGTTTCTTCATGCAGGTGGCTAATGGAAATATCAGAGAACCGCAGACTCAGGTGCAATGCACTGCAGAGCCCTGCTTGATATAGTCCTCTGTTTGATAATCAACCACGGGTAGCTACATTTAAACTATGTTTTTCCAGCAGTTATACCCAGCCTGAAATAATTTCCCATGGAACAGTTTTTCTTAGCTTTCTCATGAGACAGTGTCAAAAGCCTTACTGAAGAGAAGGTGTGTGTCATCTCCTATAGCTTCCGTATCCACTAGTCATTCTCCTGGCACAGGAAGAAATGAGATTGTTTTGATGTGATTGTTCCTGACAAATCAACTCAAACTGTTCTTTATCTTGTTTTCTTTTTCAGGGCTTATGAAAAGTCCTGTGTTTAATTGTTTCTTCTGCTGCTTTTTGTGGATTTGAAATTGAGCTGGTAATTATCTGGCTCCTCCTATATAAATATGAGATTTCTGTTTAGCCCTTCTCAGTTTTCTAATATCTCACTAGTCATCCATGAATCCTCAAAGATAGTGGGTAATGATTCTGACATTGCTTCAGCCAGATCTTTAAATACAATAATTGAGCTAATTGCTTCTTAACCTCTTAGTTGCCTGCATTAACCTGAGGTATTACCCCATTGTCATTGGTACTGCTGGCTACCATATTGTAGCTGGCCTCTGTAGTAAAGACATACAAAAAAAGCAGTAAGCTTTGGTTTTCTCATCACTACCTGTTGATAATTTTTCCTATTTAATTAGTGTTCTAACATATTTTTCATCTCTCAGTATTGCTAATGTTCTTGAATGATTTCTAGTTATGCACAATGTGAGTTCATAGTTGTATCTCATTTCATGCTTTTGTGCATCTATCTCCATCATCTTTTGCTGTCTCTGTAACCCTGCCTGTAAGCTGACATAAATTTTGCCTCCTGTATGTCTTTGAATATTCCTGGTAAGTGAAAAGATTATTGTTTACTGAACTCTCTCTGTTAGTTTCTCCTTATTATCGTTTGTGCTTGTGTCCTTAGTACAGTCATGCTGAGGAACTGCCATTTCTCCTTGGCTATTTTTCCCTTTCAGCTTAGTTCCTGGAGAGCTGAGCAGTCAATTTTTTGAGGTTATCAATATCTTGAAGTCCATTGGCTTCTGTTTACTTGTCTTTTTGCATAGGAATGCTTATCTGATCTGTTTTCTATATTCAGGTTTTCAAATGACTCATGCCATTAGTTAGAATCAAATACAGAAAGGCTTTGTTTCTGGAGGTTTCTCTGCCGTCTGTATCAAGTAGCTGTTGCCAGAGCACCTGAAGGAGAATAGGATTCTGTGTCCCAGTATGTCCAGTTTCCTTTAGCTGCCTGAGTAGCTGAAATGCTTGAGTGTCACAAAGTCCTTTCATTTAAATGTTTCTGCTTATTGCTTATAAAAGCCTCTTCCACCAGGTCATCCTGTTTTGGTGAACTTTAATAGATTACCCACCACCCACCACATGTATTTCCCTTTAATCAGTACAGTACTTAAGAGCTCTTCAGCTGCTTAAAAGCCCTCTGCATTCTGGGATCTCAGAACAACACATATGTCCTTAGGATCTGAAATATCAGATCCTTACTTTTTCGTTCATCCTCACAAAATGTTGTGGCTTGATCAGATGACTCCTGCTAATACATGTCCATGGTGGCTTGCTTGCCTTGTCACCTCTCCCTTTTGGTCCCGAAGAGGCTGGTGTAGGCTTTGCTGGCTCATGTGCAAAGATTGACCTATGGTGGAGTAGAGGGGCTACTGGGGTGGCCCATTTGGCCCGTTCCTGTGTCTTCTATACTTCTGTATGTTTCAGAACTGAGGTTCCTGAGAATGGCAGGGGAGACCCTACTTGGTGCTTTCTGCCTCTGTATGAGCTGGAGCCTGATGGTCCACAGGTGATCTATCTGTCAAAGTCTCTCTACTTCATTTGTCTTGAAGTACAAACCTGAGAGTTTTCTGTGTGTTTTATTTATAAGCACAGTCTGGGGAGGAAAGTGCAGCAAGTAGGAAGCCAGGAGGAAATAACTTCTCGACAGCTGCATTGGATGTCCTTCTGCATTACCCATTCACCAAATCAAAAGTGGTGATTACTTGTGGAAGAGCTTGTGAGCAGCTGTCTGGAAATCAAGACATGGTCTTGAACTTGCAATATTGACTCGGAACTTCATTTTCCTCTTAATGTCCCTTTTCTGTGGATATATTTGAGAATTTTATTCTGGGCAGTATATGCAACCCAAGCAAGCACCGTGCTTTACTCTAGACTACACTGTGTGCTGTCAAATTAGCTTTGACACCAGTGGTACAACATTCACCTTTTCACCTTCTGCACTTTTCAACCCGTCTACAGCAGCACAACAAGTGTGCATCCAGCACAGTGTAAATCAGCATGCTTGTTTTTAGATATTTTTTTTTCATGCCTTATGTCTTTGTTTTCACAGATATTTTGATTTCCACAAAACCACATCTGTGGGCAGTGTTTTCTCCTGCTTCGTCTTCAGGAGATTGTGAATATTCATTTCCAGGATGGTATAAAGGACATGGAACAAAACCAATGACTTGAAAAATTCAGGGAACACCTGGGTTGTTATATTGCTGGTGTCCCCTCTCCAGGCTGCTAAGGAGAAGGGCCCAGCTCAGGATGTGCCTAAAGAGGTACCTGCCCCTGGGCTGCACAGCTGGAATCGGGCTTCTCTTGGGACACTTGGTCCTTCTCAGGCTACCTGGACAGCCTGGTGGGAGAGGAAGATGTGGGCGTGGAGGAGGGTAGCTCTCACCCAAGTGCCTCGTGGTGAGAGCAGGCACCTCAACCTCGGGAGTTTCCTTATGTCAGCAGAGAGAGGAATCCAGGAATCTTTTCTCCCATTGAATTTTTCAACCAAGAAGCATTCCTCCCTCACCTGCTCATAGGTTTTGAAGGAGGTTTGCAACTTTTTTTTTTGTTGTTTCCCCTGGAAGTTGCGTACTTTTTTAAAAAGAATTTAATTTTTATAGAGGGATGCTTAGAAGCATATTCGAGTGCAGGAGCTGGGTGGACATGAAACTGCTACTGCTCCTCTTTTAACTTTATCTTCCTGCTGTTAGAGATTTATTTTTAAAATTGTGTGTAAATATATTCACATGCTACTGTGAAAGATCAAGTTAGTTAAGAACCACATGAGCTGCTTTTATATTACAGACTTAGATTGGATAAATATGGGGAAATTCCAGGGCTGGGGAGTGAGGGGAAGGGGGCTGATGCTGAATTGCAGGCAGTAAATGTTGCCAAATCCTATACATTTTAAATAACAAAAAATGATCTTTATAAGCTCTTTTCTTTTGGCAGTGCATTGTGTTGAACTGTTCAGATGGACAAGACTACAAAGCCATGGGGAAATTCTTCAAAGGTCTGGCACAATCTGGAGCCTTGGTGTGCTTTGATGAATTTAATCGTATAGAGCTGGAGGTAATTGTAGTACCAGTTTCTTAGCAAAGTTGGTATTCAATGAAAGTGACAAGCTTGACAACTTCATTAACAGTACTAACATTAAACAACATTGACTGAAGCTTACTGTTAAATGAAAAAAAGAATACATTTAGTATTTAGAATTTTAGTACATCTTAATCAAACTCAACCTGTTGTCTATGCCAAATCTGTCCTTGTGATTATTTTATGGTTTCTGCATTCTCTACTGTAAATGAAGCCACAGGAATATTGCTGTTGCAACCTTCTGAGCACAGTGACAGAGGGAGGTTTCTGGGGAGACATTGTATTTTGTTCATGATAGATTAGTGGCAAGATTTCTCCTGCACTGCTTTGCAACCTGCCACTCATAGCATTTTGTAAGACAGGAGTTAACTTTCATCTACAGAAAGCTCACAGCCAGGAAGAGAGGCTGCTTTAATACCACATTTATTACCTCCTTGGGGAGGGGGGACAACAAAAAGCAACCCTGCAAAGAGGGATCGGCAACAAATGAGAGCTCTGAGTTTGGGGTTTTTTTCATTATTCTGTATGGGATTTAAGAAGGTAATTTATTACACTTGCACAAAGCATAATTAAATGTCCATGTAGAGAAATACTGCATAACCCATTTTGTTGTATAAACTGAGGTAATGTGGTTGAACTTTTATAGTTCCTACATTTTTCTTTTTTTTTTTTTTTTCTTTTATTTTAAATCACAACTACTGGCAACCCTTGGTAGAAGGTACTGACATTGTACTAGGTTATAACCATTCATTTAAATTTCTGCTTCTGGGGGAGTACAGAAACAGGCTTTAAAAATACAATATGCTTGCTGTTTTTTCCGTTATCTTATATTAGACCATTAGAGATATATAGCTATTTCTGGAAGATGCTATGGCTTTAGCATTTTCATTCATTTAACAGGTTATCAATTGATGCATAGGGAATTTTCCAATGCATTGAGCAATTTATTAGCTTAAGGGTGTGATGTATTGTTGGTTTTATTACATTTAGTAGCACATTAAAACATCATTTTAAAGTTTAAAAACAAATGTACCAGTGTTTTCATACCAAAAGTGTGTCGAAGAGCTTGCTTTGCACATCCCTTCAATGCTTTTTGTAGCTGTTCAGCAAATGTTGACCCTTCGGACACCAGGTCGGAGCAGATGCAGGTGTAGGAAGACATGTCAAGACTCACCCCCCACTATGTTTATTGTCAGCAATTTGGGTGGGCTGGCAGCGTGGAGCTGTCAAACAATCCAAAAGGAACAACAGTATAACAGCTTTGCTAGGGTGGACAAAATTATAGAATAATTTCTTCCTTATTGCTGTTTGCTCCTCTGCTAGACTTCAGAAAGATTTTTCTCACTAGATTGGAGTACCATGAAGAGCAACTGTGCCTGCATTGGTTCTTTTTCAGTAGCAGAGCAGTCTGCACTTCTTTTCATATTAGAGTGCAGCATATACCAAGTAAATGCCTGAGTGAAATCTCTTTTGCCTTTGTGCACTTTTTTCCTTTGCCCACTGACAGGAGATCCCACAAGACCAGCACTAAGCTCCTCTTCATTAGAGCCCAGTTTTCAATTTAAATTTTAATTAGAATGGATGACTAGGATACTTACCATTAGCTGTAATTTCTACATGCCACTAATCAACAACCAGAATAATACTTCTTGTTTTTATTTTTAAAAACAAAGTTCCTTTTCTGTAAAGCGTCTGTTACTGGAAGTTAAAATTATTTTAGCTCATCCCATATAGTTTCATATTTGAATGCAATTCATGCTTGCAAAGGGATATCTTTTTTTCATTCTTTTAATGTCAGGTCACCTAAAAACTGGATTTTTACATTAACTTAAGGCCAGGATGCAGTTAAGGTTAGGCTTAAACTGCATACATGTGCAGTCCTAAATGTGTTATATTATGTTATTTTAATATATTGTCATAAAGTGGATATGATATATACTTGATGTGATTCAGCTGTAGAATTACACCTCACCAGTGTTGTTTTTACTTGGGTTTTTGTTTTGGTTTGGTTTTTTTACAATTCTGAGACCTGGCTTGAATTCTAGATATCTTCAAAATGGAAAATAAACCATTAGGAGATCTAAATATTACCTATATGGTATTTCTGGTGCCCAAATTGCTAAAGAAATTTACTTCCAAAGAAGGAAGTGCCATACAAATGGCAAAGGATTCTATCTGACCAAAACGCAATATACCTGGTTAAGGTATTTCTCAGGCTCTGGCACCCAGAGGCTGCTGTAGATGGAGTGAGTTGGTGTGAGATAACTTTGGTAAAGGCCACCCAGACATTTGAATGATCTGGTATAATTTGAAGCCTTTAATAGCATATTTAGAGCAGTGCCTGGAAATCCATCAGAGGCCAATATCTATCATCTTCTGGTTCACGTTGCTGATCAATGCCTACAGTCATTCCCAGCCACCACTCATTATCACTGCATTTGCCTGGAAGTGAGAGTTGGGTCTCTGTCGGAGTGCTAACATCAGAGCTGTGAATCAGGAAAGACTTTGGGATTTCTGAGGCTTTTTCATGTCTTAAAAAGAGCTCAGATATAAAGCAGATCCTAGTCTGTAGACTTCAATTGCAGAAAATATCATCTTTGTAATATGTCTGGTTTCTTCCCTCAGTCCAATGCCGTGACATCAGTCTCGTCTGCACAGGTTTGGCTAAGCTGCTATCGTCAGCTCTTGAATCTAGAAATCCACAGTTATTCATTCCTCTGCAAGTGTTGAAAAGGATGAGATAAAACCACAGAAACTGTACGTGTCCTGTAGGGAGAACCATTGGGAATTCCACTGTGAATTTTACCATTAAAGTGAATAGATCCAAAATTTTGCCTCTTTATCTTTAATTGCTCTTTAAAAGCTCTAATACTGTCACTCTTAATTTTGTATGAGTATTTGCATTAGAACATTCAGAATACACAGTGGGGTTTTTGAAATTTCTAAATATTTTTAAAGTAATACACTTGAAAATTTTCTTAATGACTCACTGCAGAAAAGAATAAATGGCAGAAATGGGAAATAAAATATGCCCTTAGAATTCTGATTACTAAGATCTAAATGACTGAGTTAACCACTGGTGCATTACAGGGCCTGAAACTGTGTCACAGGGGTAAGTATTTGCAAGAATTTCAGACTGTAGAGGAAGCTAGCTGCTAAACCATGGCATCAGGCCAGATATTACATTAAAATGGATCACACAATTTAAATAACTTCTGAATTTCTCTCATTTCATAGAAAGATATGCTGCATCTGGGCGCTTAAAGAAAGTACACTTTGGTGCAGCTGTAATTACAAGAAAACTAATACTCTAACAGCAAAATGAAAGAAGACATTATCACGCTGGCAGACAGCAAAAGAAGTGAACTCATCTTTTCTGCAAGTGCATTCCCCAAACTAGAGATAGAAACAGTGATTTAATTTCTGTAATAAATATTCTGAGAGAGAAATCCAACCTTTTGCTTTCTGACCCCAGCAATATTTGTTATTTGTAATAAAGTGTTTGGATTACTAGCATCAGCTATTTTTTTATTTATTTCTTTGATCTGTTCTTTTGTGTTTTGGTTTTGGTTTGGGGTTTTTTGGGTTTTTTGGTTTTTTTTTTTTGTTTTTTACAGTGCCTGACTAGCACGATTCCATGTGTGGAAACAGTAGCTATGAGGGACCTGTAGAGAAATAAACAATACAGTCTTACAGACTCAGAGTCATCTCCATAGCATTTCTTTGTCATTATCCTTCTGTATCTTCCATAGAGTGCCACTCACTGTAGGGTGCCACCCAGCCAGGTACCCTGCTCAGACATGAGGGGGAAGGAGGCATTGCATCAGGCCATGCGATCACCATGAAGACAGGACACCTGCATGAATCTGGTTTTCTCCAGATAGCCAACAGAAACAAAGGATGCTTGTGAAAGCTGCTTCACACACAGTGTGCCTAAGTTAGTACAAAGATGGCCACGTTATAAAGTGTTCTTGAAGAAACTGGCATCCATCAATGAAAAAAATTCTTCAGCACGTCATTGAGCTAGTGGTTGGTCTCAAGGTATCTAATATCTGCTTTGCTATTGGCACTTCTACATAAGAGGAATTGGTGGGATTATTTTAAAGGAGGGCTTTGCTCCCAAATTACATCAAGTAAAATAGGAAATAAGTCTCCTTTTTGCCTTCCCCCACCTGCTTGATTTGAACCACAGCATGTACTTTCCCTCATTGACAGTTTTTTTATCCCCATGTCCAGCAGCACCCTTTTCTGCCTGGCTTCCTAACCTCACCTGCCCATTCTCTGCTGCTGTTTAAAGTCCCATTTGGGTTCCTTGTTTCTATATTATCTTGCAGAAGCTGAAGCATGCACAATTGTTAAGATTTAACCACATCCTCATAGACGCCTGCCCTACTCTGGGACAATGAAAGAAATGTTAATTTTTAACTTGAGAGTCCTCGAAATATTACTTATTAGTGATTCCTCCCACATTTGAAGGAAAGAGTAGATATTGCGTGATGCAACCTCCCCTCTCAGTTGCCCCAGGGCAACTGTCTGCTCCCAGAGGTGCGATCCAATCTGTCACACTGAGGTCTAAACCACAGTGACCTGTGTTGCATGCAAAGACTTTTGTAATACAAGATCATCTCTCACTTTTGGAAGCATTAATTTTTGTAAACACAAACGCTGCTTACTCAGAGGTGCTCACTTCCAAGTGTGTCTTCCAAACCTAAAGTCACAAGAGTAATACATCTCATATTTCTTCCTTTGCTGAGACAGAGGTAAAGAACATCCGTCCTGCTCTCAGGTGTGATGTCCTGATCTGTGACCAGTTCCCTCACCTGCATCTCACTCTGGCACGTTGATCTTTGCACATTCAAAATATTGGTAAATTAGATTCCAGTACCATCCCCAGCTTTTCCACCATCCTGAAAAGATGTGACACCCTCCAAGTATAGGATGTGGTTAAGTGAAGACACTGAGTTGAGTAAGCAGAGTGCTAAGGGAATCCTGCACCATACCCATACACCGCCCAGCATTGGTCCTATAAATTTTGTGCATGAGTTCTTTCAAAAATATGCTTTTCCCATCAGTCAAACATCTTCTGGTATGTGTCCCTGCATGTCGATGATGGTTGCCTATTTTTGTTAATTTTACAATACTCGTTTATTTTATGGTAGCTTCCAAGGCTGTTCAGTTTTCATTGCTGTTATTTGTGCCTTGCTCTTGTGCAAGGTTGTGCAAGGTATCGCTTTACTATTGTTCTTTCTTTCTTTTTTTTTTTTAATGTGTACATATTCACACAGAAGCCTTGACAAGAGCATACCGTGATCATTTTTCTTTACAAATGAAGGGAAGAGCAAACTTTTAAATTCATTTGTCCTGTTTCTTAAAACATTTTCAATACTCTTTATTTGAAAGCTTCAGAGAAGACCCAAGATAATTAGTTTAAATGCTGAAATCCCATTTTTTAAATGGATTGTCTCGAAATTCATAACTACAGGAATGAAACAGCAGCTATTTATAGACTTATTTTTTCAAAAAAATGAAGTATGAAAACATGTATTTTATCCTTAAAAAAAAAGTATGCTTAAAAATGATCCTTTACTATACCCTCCTAAAATTCTCATGCAATGTAACTCTCACTATCTTTTATATCAAATGTGTTCAGTTTAGGAGACTGAACACCGAATGTCTTAAGGTCTAACATCTTAAGATGGATCTGGACTTTTTTCTGCTACTTAAAATTTTATGCACTGCAAAGAGTGTGCTCTGGGAATGCTTGCCAGCACCTTTGCTAACAATGCAAAAGGCAGAAGAGGATTTACATCATTGGTCCAAAGCTCTGCAATAGCTCTGCAGTACTAGTCTTGGTAAAAATGTTTAAAATATATATATAGTAAAGCAACTTGAAATCCTGACCTTAACAGCAGTCAAAGAAATCCTGGCCATTAATTTTGAAAGTGTTACATGCTCTCTTGCTAATTTAGCAATGCATGTTGGCATGTGACTAATGAAAAGAACAACTCAAATTGGTTTACTTGACTGGGGCTTGGATCTGTGCAGATTTCAAAACATGCAGAATACATGTGCTTTTAAATTTGTTTTTCCCTTGTGACTACAATCCTATAAAACTTTGAATCTTTATTGGACAATTGTTTTGTTTAAGATAATGGTTTTATCTTTAAATGAACAATTCACACATCAGAATGGTATTTTCTTCACGGACATATTACCAAATATATATCAAAATCCACTTTAAAATCTATTCTTCCCTCACTATATTTGTGCATGTTTATTTTATGTGCAAGGAGTAGATATTCTGAGTGTCCCAAAGATGATACTGTAGCAGAATTGTTCATTGCCCTGGCCATTTTAGATCTAACTGCACATTAATTTTTCAAAGCTTTTGATTATTTGTCATTAAATGCATCTGAAAGTTGCACTTGGGTAATAGGACTGCTATGTTTATAGCATGTAAAAGACTCACTTGCTTTTCAACGACGTATCTGACTATGCTAGTATTTATTTCAAGTACGTAAATTTCCCAAATTGATGACCACATATTTGTGTATATCTTTCATCCTGGTGAAAGATTGCCATATTTTCCCCAAAGAAAATACATCCCATATTTCTTTTTCTCATGCAGCTATTGTTAAAACAATATTTTTTTTTAAACTAAGGGCTCAAGACAATATTTATTTTATTATTTGTTTATTTGTTTGAGAGAAGAGTTAGGCTGCTATACTTAAGTATACTGCTCTGTTTCTTTGAAAGTGAATGGAAAAACAAGCTTCTAGTTAACTTAAATGTTTGAAAGGATTTCTTCTGAAAAGGTGGATTCTTCTGTTGGAATTTTATATTTCCTTATCTTCAGCAGGGCCAGACTTTAAAGGCCTGAAAACAACTCCCATTGATTTTTCTGAAAGTCCCTAATCAGGTATCCAAGAAAGAAATTTGACCCTAAATAGGGATTTCTAGGGCAAAGGGGATTTGTCTGGGCAATCTGCTTCTGAAGGAAGAAAGCTATATTCTTTCCTCTCTTGAAAGGCCATTGATGAAAGAAACATAAGGAACGGCTCAGAAAAAGGAAAACAAAAAGGTTCTAAACTGCAGGTAGAAACAATATATCTTTTGATAAAGCTAATGTTGTTTTGTGTTAAAAGCAGAGTTCAGGTTGCCGGGAGTTACACTCCTCGTGCGATGATTTCCTACCTCACGCCATCAAAGACTCGCAAGCACAGTGTTGAATAAACTACCACTTGAAAAGAAAACCAGGGAATAAAACAACCCTGAAGGTAAGAGACGATGAACAGGTGTTGCACTGTCTTTTACAGGGAGCAGGATGCAGATTTCAAAGAGCAAGGTGATGGGGGCAGAGACATGGTGGGGTGATGAGTTTCAGCCACTGCAGTGCATTGCCTCTGAGGAAGCACAGCACACCTCTGAACCACTGGTCTGGTGTTCAAGTGAAAAGCCCCCAACACATCCTTATATGAGAGAGAAAGTAAAAGAAATTTGGATTTTCATGCAGAGGAAGGATGGACCATAGCCAGCCCCAGCCCAGAGTGGCTTCTGGGGTGACCTTCCTGCCCCAGGGGTCTGTGTCCCCAAACTAGGGCACTGAGCCCTCTCCCTTACCTCTGGGCAGGATGGCTTTGGGGGGTGACACCCTGCCCTGGCAGGTGCCTTCTCTATGGCGTGGACACAGCCACAGCTGATGGCGCCAGGGAGAGGAATGACATCCTGCAGGCAGTGGGACAGAAGTGTAATACTGCAGCAGAGGCTGCAGGGTCACAGCTATAGAGATACCCCAGCCCCAACAGAGCTGTTGCCTGTTTCCTTTTTTATTAATGGTTGCTTCATGTTTGGTTTTTTTTCTTCTTCTTTTTTTAAACCACATTCCTAATCACAATAGTCTGTGATGTAAAAATCAATAAAACAAAATCCCAAACTTCTGAGCATATTTTCTATCTGCTACCCCATCTTCAACAAGCTGGTAGCTCAATTTCTAAGTAAGCCATTTATTTTTGCCTGTTGCAGTTTTAAGGAATAGGTTATATTTAGCATGCTCATATTAAAAAGGGGCTGTTTGTCTATGTTCTTTTTAATACAACATGGGAAGAGTGATTAAAAGTCAAAATAAAACAGAATATTTAATATTTTGCCCATCTGTTAGTTACATTTGTTTTTTACATCCCTGGACTGAGTGAAAAATAGTTTGCATTAATTAATTTGAACAATTCTCTGTTGTACTATGCAAACATGATGTCTAGTATTTGCAGCCTATTTCGTCTCTCAAAATGGGTGAAGGGAAAAGATACAGATATATTTGAACAGGTGTAGTGATAAGCAGGGGATATTTTAGGGATGATGTGGGTTGTGATTTGTGTTTCTTGTGGTTTGGTTTTGAGTTGGCTATTTTTTATTTCCTGGTGTAATTGCCTTCACACACACACATGGAAAAAAATCCTGTAAAGATAATCACTGAACTTCCTCCTTGCTATCTGCAGTTAAGTTGGAAATAATGCATTGCCTGTACTTTTTGCCCCTGCCCTGTGTGACAGCACCGTATCTTTTACGCTAGATTTCCAGTAGGTAACCTTGTTACTTTGATGAAATGTGTTTGAGAAGTGGGTTCACGTAGAGAGTTCACTAGTTTTACTGTCATAAAATGGGAATTTTAAAAGAAACAACAGGAATGTAAGCTGCTTACTCTTTAGGCTTAAGGAAGGCTTTGTTTTACTGCAAAGCTTGCAGATTTCATGCATAACCCAAATAGAAATTATTTTCCCATTAACTGGGTCTCTTTTCCTGACCATGTGATTTTATTTTATTTTATTTTATTTTATTTTATTTCTTACTGGCTCATTTCAGAGCCATGTCCAGCAGCCTAGTACAGAGAGCAGGGCACATCACCACTTCTCTCTGCATTCCACTGTCACTCTCTAAGTTGGAAGAAGAAAAGGATCCAGTATGGCTCCTATTGGGATCCTACCAGTCCCCATCAGAATGGTCTACTGGTGAGGGTTGAAAATCTGGGAGTCAGCAGAGTTCTAGCATCTGATGTAAACAAAACCACCATTTCATTACGTGGCTTGTGGCAACTCACCAGCTTTTCTTTTCAGCACTCAACCTTGAGGTTAAATTGTGGAAAAGCAAAACCTTGTAGAAAAGCAAATATTTCATCTAAGCTGAATTGTCTCTGGTAAATAAATTTTTAAAGGTAATTTTCTTAAGGTTAGCCATTATATTCAGGAGAGATTTATCAAAACTTTTTCTTGTTTCCTTGTGTAATTTTAGAAACTCTAACTACTGAAACATTTTTACAGCTAAATAAGTAGCTCAGCTTCACTGGGGAGTAGGCTACAAAGACTGCAAACACTGACAGTTTTGCTGAGATAGTTTCATGGCCCTCTAGCACAAAGTGATGAGCAAAAAAAACACCAACTCTTGAGTAAAAAGAAATCCACTTATTTAACAATCTTACTTTTAATATCAGTTTAGCCTTCAAGTAGCCAGTGTGAAAGCAGGTGCAACATGACATGTCTTGCTGGTATGCATTAAGCCCTTGAATGCTTTCATTTTAATTTGGAGCTGAAGTTTGACCTAATTTAAAGTTTTCCACTCTTTTAAATTGGAAGTATTCCAATGGCTAGTGTTATATCAGATATAGCTTCAAAATGAGTTCCAGATTTTTAGTTCTTGTCACAAGATCTGTCTTTGCAATCTATGGGTGATGAGTAAAATCTGTCCCCGTCCTCACTGGAAATCTGAAAGTTAATTTCCAGAAATAGGAAATATTGGTTCCCAGTGAAACAAGCAGCAATGTCAGCTTGCCAAAATTAACTCATCATGTTGGTGGCAGAGGGCATTTTACTTGGAGGCGCCTGTTTTGTGCTCACATTCCCTATTGTCTGCTTGCTCTCGAGAGGGACTGGTGGAGTGACAGAGCCAACTTCCTCCCACTCTGCTGCCGAAATGCCTTTTCTGACCATTACAGAGAAAATAGCTCAGTGAAACTATTTCAGTTTCAAGTGTGTTAGCACATTCAATCATGATATATCAACTACTTCTTTATAATAAAAAGCTTCCTTGAATGTTTATACTGTGTTTTTGCGTTGGAACCCAGTTTCCTTTTCACATGTGAATTCATAGATTTAACTTACAAGATACATCTGTGCAGAGGTCTGAGGGTTTCTGGGGTGCCAGGCTGGGAGGTGGGGAGCAAATACCCTCCCACAGGAGCACTGACCACCTCCTCACCTGCTGCTCCAGGGCAAGAACTGCCTCTTGGACCTCTTAGCCCCTGACACAATCATGGAGCAACACGTATGTTTAAATACAGAACAAAACCAAAGGCCTGACAAAACTGAGCACTCCACTGCACTCCCTGCTCTGCCCCTGCAGAGGAGAGCAGAGAGGGAATAAACCATAAATGGCAAGTATTAAATGTGGTACTGAACACTTGAGTGAAAAGTATGCCTATGAGAGATATAATACATACTAATAACATAAATACGTAGTATATAATAAAATTATATATTAGTATAATCTTTAAATAAATCTTATTTAAAATAAAATTATGGTTAGCATAAAATAATAATAGTAATAACAAAAAATAATTAGTATAATAATAATATATATTAACAATACATTTCCTTTCCTACTTATGCTATACAGTAGTACTATTGTTAAAAAACCCGTATAATGTGTTGTTTAAAAATGAAAAGCAGGCATGTTTTGTCAGGATGATTTAAGACCATATACTGTAAAAATAATCTATCATACAGGAGAATTAAGCTTTGGCTGAAGATGAGACCAGCATGCGACCACCAGAGGTTAAGTACTGGCAGTGTAATGTGTTGCCACCTGTCAGAGGACCTGCCCTAATTGCCCCTGTCTGCAGGGCGAGCCTGGCTGAACTGGGAGGTGAAGTGGGTTAGTCCAAATCTCAATAAAATAGACTGAGGTTAATGCAGTTAGGAAGAAGTTCCAGCCACTGTGTTTTGGCTCATCATCGAGGAAGGCTCTATCAAATCAAAGCTGGGGTTAGTAGTGTTGTTCCCCCACTTATTTTTGGGTAATAAAGAATATGTTTCTTGCTGCTTTTTCTGGGAAAAACTAGACAAAGTTTTCTGAGAGCAGAACCATCTTAGCAAGTCACCAGAAAAAAATATGCCTCTTCCATGAGCCAGACCCTGAACAGGGATTTCCACTTTATTTAAATGAGCTATGATCTCTGCATATCAGAAGCCACATCTCAGTGGAGACTTTATCAGACATACTCAGTATGGCCATTATGGTTGGCAATATGACTCTTTAAATCAAAATTATTTTAGAAGGCTATTTGTTGCTGGAAATGGAAAGTGATATATTCTAAATGAGCTTTTAAACTAAGGAAATAAAAGACTCAGTGCTTCATTGCTGGATTTCAAAACTCTCCAAGGAAGATTTTTAAAGTTTATATCTTGTTTACAGTGTGCTCTTGCTCACATATCAGATGAAATATTATGTTTTCTTACCTTAACAGTTACTGATGAAAAAGTTTAACAAACAGCCTAACACAGGAATTCACAAAAAATAATGTCCAGGAGGATATGGAAGACAGTTCTATCCAAGATGAATAGTGTAGCTCATCAAAGCAGAAGCATGTCATTTTATTTATTTTTACCATCAGTTTGGATGCAAATTCATGAGGCTCACACCAAGTTTGAATTCGGTTCATTTTGTCTTATCTTTTTTTAAGACAAGAAAATGAGAACAAAGCCATTAATATCTCTGGTTCATGTTTTCCCCAGTTTATAATGACATACCAGGGGACTCATAAGAACTAGAAATAAATGTCTGCAAAAAACCTCTGTGTTCTTTTTCTTCTTAGCAGGCAATTCTACAATCAGAGTTGACTTTTTACTTCAATTGGTGTATGAAAAACACCTGTATAAAACACTGACAATTCTATTTTAAAATCAATCAAACATCTTCCTGACATGAAACCCCCAGTTCAGATCCACCTTATGTTGTAAGTGATAAAGCAAGAGCAATTTCACTCTCTTGTTACAGTTTTCAAAAAACTTGTGAACTCTGTGAAATAAGGTTTTAGCACCTATGCTCTGAAGGTGTAATCCTACAAGACTACCAATTTGCCAAACGAGTAATTTTTAGGTTTGTTTAATAGAGCTGGTTTTGGTTTGTTTTGCAGTCTGAACGTGCATGTTTGTAACATGAGAAGGACATGATTTCTGGGTTAAATACAGCCCTTTTGGTATCTATTGTCAATTGTATTTACAAGCACATGGCTGCTACTTAGTTTTAGTTGGGGCAGATGAGGTCCATCTTTTGGGCCGGGAACATAAGGGACAGCATTCTCAATTAAAGTAGCTAGAGGGTATTTTTGACATGATGTCTCTTTAAATCCTTAAAGATTTTTAAGGTGAGACTTTGCAAGTAGGCTTTATTTATAAACAGATTATAAAAGATTTTTTTTTTTTTTTTTTTACCTAGTGGTTAACCAAATCTTACAGCATACTTCCTTACAGATTACTTATGTTGATTCTGTTTATGTCCTCATGACCATTTGTACTTTGTAGCCGCCTTTTTCTTTGCCTCATAAACATATGGGACAGTTTATGCTCATACATCAGGTACACTGACTCATTAAATTCTCTGGTAATCTTCCAATTTGTATATAAAAATGGGATGCACTGAACCCCCCTGAGGTTCACCCCAAATAATTCTGTGGTAATAATAGGATTATGAACACCCACTTGTATATAATTGAGTATAAATCTTACCTAATTTTGAAAGATACTGTACATTTTATAAATTAGGGGTTTTTTTTCAGTGAAATGCTCTCTAACTTTTCCATATGAGGAAATCATTGTCTGGTTAACCAGACAGCAATGCTAAAGCATTAAAAAATGTAAATCGTGTAAGTACTACTTGAAACAATGGCTGTTGCTCCATTTTGAACTAGGGAAGAGAAAGAATAGTCTAGTAGCTAGTTGGGCTTGAAAGGTGAGATATTTTTCCCAGTATTGCACTTCAGGGAACTCACTTAGGCTGGGCCACATCTCATCTGACTCTGATCTAATATTAAGATGTCTAAGTTTGAGACGATGACTTTGCACTGCCCTGGCAGCAGAGGTAGAGATGGGGATGTTTCCAGAGGGTTATTCAGCAGATGAGCCTGGGGTGACATCTAACTTTAGCTACTCAAATTAGGGCAGACAAACAGCGTGCTTTGTTTCTCTGACTCATAGGATAATGGCATAGAGAGGCTGGGAGGTAAATGTGTTTAGTCCAGAGAGGTACTTGGGAAGCCTGCTGTTGCCAGCAATATCAGTGTCTCAGATGGATAGACAGACAGATTTTGCGAGGACATTCCCAGACAGGAGAGCACTTCTAGGGGTCCTGGGATTTGTTTTGGTTCATTTTTAGGGTCTATTTGTTCAAAGAGTGAGGCTTTAATTGAGTGGGAACTCAGGAGAATAAAGGTCCTTTGGTAAAATAGTTAACATTACTTTAATTAATGTTGAGTAATTAAAGTTACTTTAATGTTAAGTGAGAGAAAAGAAATTTACTGCTATGCCCTGATTATGAATTAACCACTTTAATGGTAACTTTAAAGAAATGTTCCCGATTTCATTAAGTGTTCACGATTTCATTAAAAATGTAAGTCTGAAGCTGCTGAACTGCTGCTAACTAACTCACCTGGAAGGGGGTAAAATGAACCTGTAGCACCAGATTTGCACTGATCTGACTCTTCTTTATTATTCAAAGTTCCCATGCCACAGTCAAAGAAAATTCCTCTTCAAATAAGTGTTATCAGATTTATAGTAACTGAAAGCAGATTGCAGTATTCACAGAAAGCTAGGATTTTTATTTTAGATGAATAATAGGTAGAAAGTATAACATTTAACATTTCAGTTTGTATACATTTTTATATCACCATTTTATTACTATTTTTTATATCCCTGCGAAGTTGTTCCAAAAAAAACCCAACTTTCTTTCAGTTAGAATTAATTTTTCTTCTTGATTTACATGGTAAGAGGCATAGTTACTTATGTTGAACATGAGTATTCATACCAACAGATTTAAATTTCACAAAGAAATTCCAAGTATCTATAAAGAACTTTAATATTATATACATTAAATTCTGAGGAGGGCAGTATCTAGTTTGGAGCAGAGTTTAGTGGTTCTGGAAAATGAATTGCTAGAAATAAATTAAAAGTTAACTGACTTTTATTTAATTATCATGTCGCTAAAGTTTTAAATGGCAGATGTCACTTGGAATAGATCCTGTTCTCCAGATCCACAATCAAAATAATCAATAAAACATATTCGCTTCAACGCTTTCTCTGCATGTAGAAAATAGAATTTCTGTCTCTCGTCTGCAGCATGCAGCTCCTGATTCTTATGTATTAAAGGTGCTGTTTTCCATGGTGAAAATAAAGAAGAAGAAAACATTTTCTGTATCCCCAGCTATTTGAGCCTGCTCCAAATTGCCGGCTGGAACCAGCATTTTCACACAGATGCAGGCAACGACAATCAGATGGCTCTGTAAGAGCTGCTGCTCAGTTTTGGATGCAGTTCTGACCATGCTCAGGCTGTGGTTTTTCTGTACAACAGCACTGTCCTTTATCACCTGTATAAATCCCAGAAGGAGTAAGAAGGGATAAGTGGGCGAGGGGGGTGCATGCTCAGGATTTCATGGGAATAGCAGCCATTTCTGTACTATCTGTCTTAAAATGGAGACCAGTCAGGGTTTGCTCATTCTACAGAGAGATAATTTTCTGCTTGAGATCCTGCAAATTAATTGCCAAGTGTCTCAGCTATCCCAGGAGAGGTGGTGGAAGGTGTATTGATAGTACCTGCAGATAGCCAGGAGAGATGAGCAGTTAATAAGATTCACCAAGTCACCTCCCCGATGGGGGAATGCACTTCTGGTCTTAAGTTAAAAATCAAATTCACCTGTTGGAGACGGTCTCTGGTTTTGCAGGCTGAGAGTTTCTCTCCACAACTAGGATTTCTAGGCTTAACTACATTATTTCTGCATGCAGTGGAGGGTCTGTGTCTTGGCCAAGCCTTGCTCTTGTCACCACAGTGAGAGGACAAGCACAAGCTCTCCTTGGGATAGCCAGCGGAGACTGCCCTGCTAGGGCTCATTCCCAACCTAGTCCTGGGTGTGGGAATAAAGAACTGGTGGTTAGCAAAAATGTAAACTGACCTTCAGGTTAGAGAATGATTGTGGACAAGTGAGGCAACACTGCAAAAAACCCCTACTGCAAGCGTGAGAAGCAGCAGGTTCAAAACACCATGCAGTGGAAAACAGACAGAACCTGAAGGTCAGTAGAATGCAAAAACAAAGATGAGGTGATGTAATCCTTGGTAATAAATTGGGAGCTTGCATACAGGACAGTAGCATTTGTTCTCAGCAATGCTCCCCCTTCAGCAAACCGGAGTGCGTTCGGTGTGTTTCAGCTCACCATGCCAATCCCGGCGGGCCGGAGATCAGCACCTGGGGATGTGGTTTGGAAAGGGGTGGGAAAGTTCCCTCTGGTGATGATATGTGCCATAAAAGAAAGACTTAACTGAGTATATGTTTCTGGGCAATGTGCAATGCTGCACCCAGCTGCACTGAAGGAACCACCAGACTCCCCAATGTGCGCTGCTGTCGCGGGTGGGAGTACTGCCTCTATTCCTTATCAGTCCCAGGGATGTATCAATTAAAAGCCAGGAAACTACTGTCTGATGAGACTTTACTGCCGAGGCTTGTAAAGTGAATGAAAGAGCATCTCCCCTTTCAGCACGCTGGTGCCTGTGAAATCTGTGAAGCCTTAAGAATCAGGGTAATTTTGCACAGTTTCTGCCCTGCTAGGTGGTGGAAGTATTCCCCCCACACACAAACCTTATGCGGCTGCAGACTCCAGCAGATTTTCAATGGCAGGGTCACACAATTTTGAAAGGTTTAAAGACTGGTGGAAGCATCTGCATGCACAGAGCTGACAGCCAGAAAACAAGGTAAGATCCTAATGTTCTCAGGTTGTATTCAGCGGTGCAATTCAGTAGAGAGCAACCTGGGGGAGTTCAGCAGAGTGTGGAGTAAGGAGGTGTTGAGCATTTGGGCAAAGTATGTGTAGCTGGGCAGAAAAGCCCATGCAGTAGTGATTTAGGTGAAAATATAAGTGTGCTACAGATTCCTTGTTCTCAAATTTTACTCAGAAAAGTATATATGAAAGCAAGGTCACTGTCAACAACTAATTCAAGCAGAATGAAAGACTTAAGGATTAAGCAATCAGGATTGTTTCTTGGATAACAATATGAGGCTGTCCTCATCTTAATGTTTTTATTAATGCCAGTGAGACTGGGTGGCTGTGTCTGAGAGGGGTGACACTAGATTGGATCTGCTGAACATACAGAGAGAAATGCTGCAAATCAATTTTCCTTAATACATGGACACGTATACCAAGTGCTATAATATAACCATCCCAAATGAGTGCCTGTAAGGCTTAGTGAATACTGCACTTATCTCTGTGTGTGTGTATGCCCAATATGTCTGATGAAATAAGAAATGTTACGAGCTCTCATCTGCAAGTGAAAATGAAGCAAAGACTTTCTCAGGTTTGAAAAGTTCATTTCTATGAATTTTTCAAATCATCATTGCTTTTCAAGCCATTCTGCACTGTCTGGGAAGGGATAGTAAAAACCTTCACCATCTCATAGTTAAGCTTGTTTACATGAGATTTAAGGTTGGTCTTGCAGGCCCAAGGGGCTCAGCTAATCACCCAGGCCATGTAGTGACATGACCGCCAAACTTAGAAGTTCACTCGTCGCTGCTCTGCAGCAAAACTAATGGGTACAGTTACGTCTCTGTTTGCCGCTTGGGAGGGGGCAGCTGCAGTTGGCTTTGTGCTATGTTTCATACCATGCCAGGCACTATGGGGTCCCTGCACCCAGTTCTCTGAACCCCCTGCCGAGCCTTTCCCTCTGCTTCCAGCCACCTTCCTTCCCTGCCCTCCTTGCTTTTCCAGCTTCTGCTTCCAGCTCAGAGGCTGTTGTTAGTCTCAGCTGGAGGACTCCACACCTCAGGGGTCCCAGTCAGTGTGTTCCAATTACTAAAGCTAACAGCTGATTCAACACATTTCCCAATTATGATGTGCAAAGATGTCACGTGAAACTACTGCCAAACTCTGTAAAAGTTTTGCTTTTACAGAAATAGCAACTGAAGGGAAAAAATTTTCCAAGATGAAGGGAAGGAGATGTGGGAAGGAGGCTGACAAGAGAAGTGTGAGGTGTGTACATCTGAACTGTCTCTCCTTGCACCACAGCTGGGCTGTGCAAGGTGTCCAAATGACGCCTCTTTGTACCAGCCACTCCAGCAGCTGCTTTTGGGATATGTGTGTGGGGAGGAGGACGTTTTAGATGTCTTACCTTATTTCCTGCACAGAAAATGAATAGACCTTGGAAATTTAAAATTGGGTGTCTTAAGAACCTTGCTTACTTCTTCCCTAGTCACCCTCTTTCACACCTGTCTCTCCCAGAGACCCCTTTGGATTTGGATCTTCCCTGCCAGTTGCCTAAGGACAGGATTGTATCTGTGCTATCATATATGTACCATCTCTCTTTGGTAAATAAAGGCATGATTGCCTTCACTTTATCAGTGAGCACAGGCAGCGGCTCTTCACAGAAATTTGCCTGCGAGGTACAAAAGACCAGTGGGAAACGAGTGGGAAGCAGTCATTTCATTTGGGCATAATCACTTCTTTCAAACAAAGAAAGCGAAAGTATATATAATTACAGAAAGAGGACCCTAATATTTGCCTAATTTGGAGGTGAAGTTCCTTGGAAAAAAAGGAAGCCAACTAGGATGAGCCTAAATAAAGAAGAACAGGTCTATATTAGTGCATCTTTATCAGACCTCCCCACCAGATGAATGAGACTCCATTTTCTTGCTCAGTGTGTATATATAAATATAACCAGAGTTTTATACCCCACCGTGCCATGTTTTCCTAATACAATTGCTTTCTACTGTCCTACCAAATTCCTGCCTCCAACTTCTGCTTTCTTCCCTCCCTGGGAAATATGGATTTACAATATCTTGTCAGATATTGTAAATATCTTGTCAGGTCCACACTGACCTTAATAGAATTACTTCCAATCTATGCTGGCATCAACGAGAGGGACATCTTGTCCTTCTCTGTGCCTATTGTCAGCAAAAAATCATTCTTCCATAGTCGCTACAATATGTGGATTGGGAGTGTCTGGGATACTGTTGCAGATACTGAATATTTTGAAAGTGAAATGGTTTTACCTATGTGAATCTAGTCAGTCTAATCTATAAGAGAAATAGAACATAGAATTTCTTTGTTGATCAAACTTAATTTCATTAGCTAATGAGTCATGTAATGAAAAGCAATGTGTCCATTTTCCTGTCTGGACAGACAACTGCTGGTAGGTGTTGCTGACGCCACCAAATTAAGGGGACCTCTGAGAGCACAAAACTAGTTAGAGAGGAACTGAACACCGATCGCCTCATTGCAAGTCTAGTTCTCTATGCTGTAAGCATCTATAGCTTCTTTTTATGAAGTATGATCTCCATGCTGGGCACCTTCTCCAGTGATAACCCTTAATTTAAGAAGCATGCTGTCATGAGAGAGAGGAGTGAATAGGAAATTGCTACCGATATTCTCTCTTCCTAAAACAAGAGGTATTTTACTGTGAGAGATGTAAATCACAGCAGGGAAATTGTCCAACTAAACTATCAAAGGGCTAGATCTGGGGAAGAATTAAAGTTAGTCTCTTTATCACATACCTTATGAAGACACATTTGAGATGCAGCGACAAGGATGCCAACCTCACATCTGCCCCACCTGCAGCCGCAACAAGCTGCTCCTCAGGTCCCTTTTGGAGAGCCGACTGCCCCACACATCAGGAGATGACTTGCAAATATGTCCCTCTATGCTAGATTCAATTTCCTTATTTCCTTGGTGTTCTGCATTGTGTATTTGCCAAGTAATTCCAGGTTGTAATTCACTCAAAACAAAAGGGTTTGTGTGGTGTTTATTCTTTATGATTGGACAGTGGATTAGAGCAGACTTTTGGCAGAAATCCTTCAAACTTGTTTACATTTCCATCTGTCTCTGCATCTTCTTGAGGTTTTTCAGGTTATTGTGCATGTACCTTATTTCATATTCCTAAGAGGAACAGGCATTTTAAAAATAGAAGTAAATTAGATATTTCAGGTTTTGAAATTCCACACTTAGGTATTCCTCAGTGTCTAAGACGCAGTTTTTTTAGTTGCCTTAGAATTCTGAACACTTTTGTTTCTTCTACAGCTAATTTATTATGCCCTCCTTGAGAAAACCAGATTGCTTGTTTTTCAGCCTTTAAATGCTTTGGTATAGCTTTAAGTCGTTGTCTTGCATTAATGCGGTGGATCTATAGTTAGGGAGACTAAGAAATATTTCACTTTCATGTGTTGGCTTCAACACTTTGAAAAATACATCTTAGACTTGGTGTTTCATATTCATCTCCATTTTGCTTTTGAACACGCATGGAAAAGTGGCATGGTAATTTAAATTGTTTTGGCAGGGAATTTGCTAGTAGCCTTTACTCCTTGAAATGCATTTGGAAATGCTTTATTGTTTGAAAAATCTCAAAGTGTCCTTACAGCCATGTAGAGTTATTAAATATATATTTTAGTGGAAGATATGAACTGTTGTTTTTCCTTGGATGCACATCTGGGGAGCGGGAGGGGATTCACAGGCTTTTCTTCTGGAAGTTGCCATTCAACTCGTTGATCTGAATTATATTTATTGTGTAATAAATTTATTTTTTTTAATGGTATGAAACCTCCCTTTGTTATGTTTATACTGCCTTGCAGCAACGCGAGTGTTTTAAATGTCACAGCGAGCAGTTTAGTTCGAGGTATCTCTACGATTTGATCACGGAGTAGTTTTCAACTGTTTCTTTTGGGCATGATGGCAGCCTAATCTCTGATAGGACTAAAAGCATGCTGATGAACAAGATGGGTTTTGCCAGTTGAAATCTGGATTTTAGAGATTTTTGTGTGTTGGAGTAATATGGCATCTGTGATCTTAGAAATGTGAATAATGTCATTTTTACATGCTTCCTCTGAAATAGTAGCATTCTTTCAAACTACCTGTTTGTGAAACCCAGTCTGGCTCTGCTAGCTCAAGAGGGGAGATCAAATTAGGACATGTCTGAAAGCTAACTGTGCCAGTAAGGTCTATTAAATGCCAACAGAAACAATTATCTCTTGAGAGTCTTCGGCATGCATGTACAACATGCAGTATGCACATACACTGTGTTTTGCTCTTTGTCCTTGTATAAAGGGTACATCGCCTACAAGGGATACACAGAATATACACCTGTATTGCAGTGATAGAAACAAGAGATATATATGCCTATTCAGGCACTCCACTGAAAAACAACAGCTTGCTCATGCCGGTCAACTTCCATAGCTGCAATATCATTACTAAAGGATCTTTGGCTTGTGTAATGGTGTCAAAGGAGACCCCTACCAGGGTTCCTCTCTGTGCAAGCAGTTCTCGGCAGGAGCAAGCCTCCACTCCCATTCACTAACTCTACCCCATTCTGATGCTGTGCTTTGGGAGGATGAGGCTGGAAACTAAGGAACAGAGACAGGTACTGAAGAGGTTTTTTGCTTGCATCCAGGTAGCGTTTTATCTGTTTTCAAAGCTACAGGAGAAAACCTCCCCAAAATGCAAACAGAAACTTCCTGGTTCAGTTTGAGAAAGATGGCAAGTGCTCGACTGAGTGGACTGATCCAGAGTAGATGGATTTCTTTCCCTGGGTGCATACATTTATATCTATATATACAATAAGAACATCAGAAATGATGAAGAGTAATGATGCCTCATGTTAAAGCAATGTCATGTCCTAAACCTCTCAAGGCAGCATCACTGCTCACTCTGTAGGTCATTCTGATGGCAACAAGTTTAGAAGAAATAGCTTTTATGGAGGGAAAAAAAACCAAGCTTTTAGATGTACGGGTTCTTTTCTGGTTGTGAAGCAGAATCAGGAAAGGGTCTCTTTTACACCTATTGTTGTTTGGGATGGATATTTTTTTTTTTCCCTCCAGAAGTTCTTACTACACAAGAAGACATTCAAAGGTGGAAGAGGTAGTCCTGGCTACACAACAGATGAAAAAACAGTCAGATCAAAAGCAAATATGTAGAGAAGAATGAAAAAGATGTTTTTCTTCCTATGGTAGGGTAGCTCTGGAGCTGGTCCATGGTGCCTGCAGCACACTAGTGTCCTCTTGTTAGCCTCTGGCTTTGGTCAGAAGTGGGACTACATTTTGTAACCCTTTTGGCTCTTCCCTGCTCTGCTTCCCTTCAGTATTACAGTTTCTCAGGTGGGCTGGTCAGCAGAGCGGTCTCTGTGCCCCCCAAGGTTGGCAGTGCCTACTCACCCACTGGCTCCTTCCCATCCCTGGGCAGAGGTCTTCAGTAGCTGGAGATATCCAGGCAGGGCTCATCCCACGGCGCATCACCTCACCTGATAGCCAGGCTGGAAGGAAAAGAAAGGCTGCAGTGGATCCCCTGCTAGGTCTGGCTGCATTCCCTTGGCTCCCAGTACTCAGGCTGAACCCAGCACAGGTCTGTGTCAGGCTCATAAAGGGAAGGCATATAGTCTCTCCCCTTCCTTACATACCACATCAGGCTGATCTCTAGATATTAAATAGGACTTTGTTTAGAAATCCAGGGCTGTGAAAATAGCCCTTTGGTGTGAGTCGCGTGTGCAAATATCTCATCCGGGTCTAACAGAACACAAAATATGTGTATGCACAATGCCTTTTTTATCTTGCTACTGTTGTCATTGCTGTTATGAGAGTCCACATTTAACATTAATTTGGAGTCATTTGCCTGTACTTATTGCTTCCATCCTTCCATGTACCCAGTTTGCCTGAAACTATTAGGTGTGAGAAAGATAATCTTTGCACCTTTACTGTGTTACTTTTTATTTTAAATGAAAAATTATTTTCCAAAATATATTGAATGCTCACTCTCTTTGATGCCAGCTCAGCATACCACCAAGTATCATCTTGGCTCATATCTTTGCTGCTCTGCAGTGGGATTTCGACAATAAACTGTTCACTTTTGGCAGTTTTTAAACTTGACACCCTCAGAGATGTTTGAAAGGGACTTTTGATTTGCAAAGTTTTATGTATATTTTAGATGATGAAAGGCCAGGATATTTCTTTTATGTTTCAGCAATAAATGTGGAACCCTCTGAACTTTTTTTAAATAACAAATCTTATTAATTGTAGATGAAGGATTAAAGGAGATTTAAATAAGAGAAGCTAAAATGATCGTGTTAGTGGTGGCCCTGGCTTCACATTCCTTATCTGTTTTGGGTTTTTTTTTTTTTCATTTTCTGTGCCTGAGGGCTGGAGCACCTCCCCTATGAGGACAGACTGAAAGAATTGGAGTTGTTCAGCCTGGAGAAGAGAAGGCTCCGAGGAGACTTAATAGCAGCCTTCCAGTACCTGAAGGAGACCTACAGGGAGAGATGGGGAGGCACTCTTTATCAGGGAGTGTAGTGAGAGGACAAGGGGTAACAGCTATAAGCTGAAAGAGGGCATGTTTAGACTAGACATTAGGAAGAAATTTTTCACTGTGAGGATGGTGAGGCACTGGAACGGGTTGCCCAGGGAAGCTGTAGATGCCCCATCCCTGGAGGTGTTCAAGGCCAGGCTGGATGAGACTTTGAGCAACCTGGTCTAGTGGAGGGTGTCCCTGCCCATGGCAGGGGGGTTGGAACTTGATGATCTTTAAGGTCCTTTCCAACCCTAGCCATTTTATGATTCTATGATTCTGATAGCATAATTTTTGACCTCTTCCCACAAGTTGTTTTAGTAGCTCCTGACCATGGCATCCTGAATGTATCCATCAGGGAAATCATACAAAAAAATGAATCTGCAGATGGTTCCCTGGTTCATTGATCAATACAGACCAGGGCATCTTTCTATTTAATACTTTAAAATGTGAACGCAGAATTCTTTGGTTTAAGAAAATAGTGTGAAAAGATTTCAGGGGAATCATACACAGCCTTTCATATCTTTAAACAGTTATTATTTTGAGTGACGTATATACAGTGTTTAAACAAGATGATAAATGGACCTCCAGGGCAAAAGCGTTAGAAATGAAAAAGGGTATCTCTGGAGAAAACCAACCTTTCCTTTAAATCCACCCTCCTCTCCTTCCTTTCCCAATATCCCACTCTCTTTATCTAGGAAAGCTGTGATATCCCTTAGTGGATCTGCTACCTTGTATATTTTTTAATATATTGAATCAATTTTATGTACTGCGTGTTATAATTTTAGAGGTTTACTACCAGTCCTTCTGCCATCCTCCATTAGAAAACAGACAAACAGACTTTTTAGGACATAATATAAATCTTGTCTCTTTAGGGGGGGAAATAGCCCTCTAGGGTGCAAAAAACTCTGCTTTGAAAGTACTTGCTGGGTTCTTGAACACCAGGAAGGAAAAGGTCTAATGGATGAACAGAGAGAAGAGCATGTTTTCATACACCCAAGAACTGTCACTATGGAGCAGTTGTATGGCAGATTTGATCTAATTTCATGTGAATGGAGTGATGGCTGGTGTTTCAGAGAGAACAGGGCTCCTATAGTGAAAACCACTAACCACTTTAATTGTATTTTCATGGTGGTCTACTTTATAGTGCAATTTTCCTGAAAGGCTTAGAATTTGATTTCTCAGACTCAGGAGATTAGTTTGGATAGGGTTTTCTTTGAAAACTAATGGAAACCTGGCAAGCTTTTTTTTTCTTCATGTGTTAAAATATGTTATAAATAAACTTTACAAATAAACCCTTAAAACTATATTTAAATGTGATAATGAGTAAAAGGCCAGGCTTAATCTGCATGTTCAGTGATTAAGTGAACTGTAAAAGTCTGAAGAGCTGGTCAGGGTGAAGTGCCTGGCCAGTTCACCTTGGTTCAGAAATTGTCTTTGCAGTGCAATACTGAAGTGGATGGGATGACTGTCAGCATACATGGTACCTATCTATCCATCTGCAAAGCAATGGCTTAGCCCTTCTGGATGCTTCCTCCTCTGACTCACAGGCTGGCATGTCCCTGAGTAATAGCACAGTTAAGCAAGTTGAAGATCTGAAGAGGATTTGACTATGGGCTGGAGAATAAATTCTAAACCCAGGTTTCTGACTATATAAATATTGGAGGGAAAACTGTTATGGACTCATTCTACTTACAGAATGCATCTTCCTTTCAGTACAGTCTCTGGTAGTATCTGCTGTGAATTGGATAGTATAAAGAGATTATTTTGCAGTATAGTTTAATTTGTTTTTGAAACAAACTGTCATAAGGGAACACAATGCAGAAGCTGTCCAGAGATATCAAAAAGACAGACATTTAGCCAACATGATTTTCCAAAAGGAAAACAAAATTGTGTCTTGAATCAGCAGTATATAATCATGAACAGACTCATTTTCATAAAGTCCTTGAAACAAATCTGCCATGTGAGATAAAAACATAGTGTATAAACATGCCGTGGCAAATGCAATGCAACAAGCTACTTCAGTATAACCTGGATCCAGGAACCTGAGACAACACTAAGTAACAGTATTAACATATAAAATGATATTGTTGAGAGGAAGGAAAAGGAATTAAGGAGGGCAAGGGAGAGAACATGTTGCCAGCAGTGAATTGAAGTGAGATAGAAAATGGGTGAGACAGGTGATATCGGAAGAAGTTTCTCGCAGATGGTGGGAGTGTGGAGGGGGGTGAATGCTCCTGAGAGTAACAGGCATTTCAGAGAAGGTGGGATGGCAGTGCCAGCTTGGTGGAGGGAAGGAGAGCACAACAGCAGAAAATAATTCCACATTGTATTATACACGTTAAAAAAATGGCTCTGGTGTCATTTTGTGGCGTGTCTGTGCCTTCATCACTGAAGACTCTGGTTTTAGTTTTGTAGGGGCAGCTGCTCAGGCTCTCACTAGTTCTCCCCCATGAGGATTGCCTGCTCACTGCAAAAATCTCACTAAAGGGTCTTAAAATCTGTAAATACTTCCGTAACGTGTCTCTTCTGTGCACGCAGCTACTGCAAGTGCTCCAGGGATGTTGTGTAATCATGACTGGGAGGCTGGGAGGGAGAGTGATCACTCTATTAGAATGTGTCCCACACTGTGAGAAAATAATAATAAATGGATTGCTGCATCTTCAACTCTTAATTTAATTTAATTTAATTGCATTTAATTAATATAATTTTTTAATCAAGAAGCAAAATCTAATGTATGATAATAACTCTGTTCTTCAGGAGAGCCTGTGAAAATCATGCATCTTGTTTGTAGATGGTACAAAAGGCTGTTTAGCCTAGGGGATAGATGCCTTATATTTCAAGGATATTGAGTTCAAACCCTATGTAGTTTGTACTTTCATTAAAATTTCTATTAGCTTTTTCCATTGGTGTAGGACTTATGATTTAATTATTTTTATTTTTTTCAAAACAGAAATTGATTTATAAACTAACTTATTTCTCATGTAAGAGAGACAAATTAACTGAGAGGCAAAGCAACTGTTCATCAGCTTGTGACTATCTTTATGTCATTTTAGTAATTTATTTGCTTATTTCCAGTCTTCAGGTTTCTTTTAATACATAAACCAGTCTTTAAAATACAGAGAAAAGCTAAGATATGATTCAGATGTTGCTCTGCTTTTTATTTTCTGATGTGATAAAGTCCACAGCTCCACATTTGCATAAGCAAATACACAACAGGCTCTCATGAAGTGTCCGATACCTAAACTAAAATGCTGTAATGCTGAACAAATAGCTCCATTTCATAGCCTGGAACAGGGTGGACAGTCAGTGAAAATCATCTGTGATACTTCTGGTTTTTTTCCTCAAACACAGTGAAATGATAAACCTTCAGAATGCTAATGAGGTCTGTAGGATGTGTTCCGCACTTGCTGCGTTTGCTGACACCAAACTGTGAATTTTCATTACCATGGGACAAACGCCAAGTCCGCATTTGTGAAGCTCTTTTCCAGCTATGTAGATGAACATCCTGGTGGGGACAATTTGGCCTACAGCACCCACAACATGCTTTAGACTGCTGTTCCATATGGGCCAGTTGCTTGGAGCTAAAATACAAATATAGAGCTGTAGTATGTCTTGTCCAGATGACAAGGATATTATTAACATGTTAGAAGAATAATAACAGCTAAGTATTCAGTGCTGAGACTGTTCTTCTCATATACTATGCATAACTTTTTATTATTGTTGATATTTAAAAATGCAGTTTTCAGGCTTGGTTCTGATTCCGTTTGTCACGTCGCTGTTTTTCAAGGTATCTGTTTCCTACATTGATGTGTTACTCTCCAGTCTGAAAAGTAATTTCAAGTTCTTGAGGCTCGTAAGGGTTTTGAATCCTTTGCTGACTAAGGATGAGATTTAAATTAATGCATTAAGCATTAAGAAGATATGCAGAAGCTGTGTTACACTGGAACCTCAATGTGCTCTAAGTGGAATTTGTTACTATAAAGATAATTTTCACAAAAGGAGCCTTCTTGGAAAGGTTTCCTGTGAAGAAGAAATGAGTAAGAACAAGTAACTGAACATTCTGAACTGTTTTTTCACAGTCCTCCCTTCATCCTTTCACCCCTTTGATCTTGAAAAGAAGTGACACAATTGCCATGTTATTGCACTTAAAAAAAAAAAAAAATGGCTAAACCCATCTTGGTTTCTCTGGATGTGGCAGACCAGAAATGTATATATCTTCAGAGCACAGGTATGTCTGAGGACCTGCACAGCCAGGGTGACCTGTAGCCACTTGTTACCCTGCCAGGTTAGAACTCTCTTCTCTGCATTAATGCAGCAATGTTTTGTGGTTTGTGTCGCTTGTTCATGTTAAACATAAACAAGGGTGCTGTGTATTTTGTTAATGTTATTATTATTACTAAGCTTTCCACCACTCCACACTTCCTTCATTTTTCCTGTTGTCTCTGTGGCTTTCCAGAACCGTCAGCAGCAATTTTGGCTGGTCTGTGAGAAGAGCACCTCTCTACACCTGGCATCAGGTGAAGCAAGACACAAGAAAATGTTTTTCTCTACAGCTTTGATGAAAAATGCCTCTTCTTGTTCTAAGCACAGGCAGGGGTGGTTGGGATGCAAAACAGAGGAGCCAGCCAGGTACTCTTGCAGTTTCTCTCCCTCAGGTTTGATCACTGACATTGCTTCGTTCTCTTCTGCCTTCAGGCTTTATAAAGCCAGAGAAGAGACAAGTCCCTCAGTTGCAGACTCTCTGGTTCTTTCCCTCTTTGGTTCTGCAGCAGCAGCTGCTCAAAGAACTGGGTCCTCAGTGGCCACAGCGAAGCATGTGCGTGTCCCCCCACGGCACAGCGGCATAGGGTAAAGCTCACCTGCTCCTTTCGCTCTACCTCTGCTGTGTTGTGTTTGCTCTGCTCAAGCTGTCCTCATGTTCTCCTCCTTCCCCTGCTAAATCTGTGGATCTCCATACAGCACTCAAATGCTGACTATGGTTTTGCTTGGAAAGACACTAATGCGTCTCTGAGCACCCGTCTGACAACTAGCAAGCGGCTGTCAAATGCAAAAAAGTTTTGCTGAACCTCTACAGTTGCTATTTGCAATGAGTTCAGCAGAGTTGGGGGAAAGACCCCAGTGGGCAATTGCTCCTTGGTGTCAGGCTGGGGGAAGTCCAGAAGTCTGGGCCCATCATTTCCCATGTCAAACAGATCAGACCAGAGAGCAATGTCCCCTAGTAACTTACAGCCTCTCTCTGTCATCCCACTGTACCTTTTTTTTTTTTTTTCTTTCCAAGATGTCTATCTCTAAGAAATTTAAATCACCTAAATGTCTTGGTGTACTCTGCTGCTACGGCACCAGCCACTGCAGCCATCAGGCCCTGAGCTGTCACGTGGAGTCACAGGTCTGTTGTCTGTGAGGGATCATGGGTCTCAGGTGAGGTTTCTGCATTTGGACACTAAACTGGTGTCAGTGTTTTTAGGGGTAGCTGCTGGGCATGCTTAATTTTTCCTTTTTTTTTTTTTTTTAATTTCAAGCTGCCTGAGCTAACCTGGAGATCCACAACCTGGAGTAATGTCTGACTGTGCTTGGACCTCTGGGAAGGTAGTGCTGCAATTTCATAGTGGTTTCTTTCAGCTTTTCTGGCACTCAGTCTTAAAAGCTCTTGGTGATGCTGCTGTGACCAGTACCTGAAGAAGACCGTGGGACACACATTGACTATGAGATTTGTATCTAGAGCGCTAAACTGTCTCCTTCCCAAGACTTTAAATATATCCCAAAGATGCTCTAGGCTAATGGTATCTAGAGCCTGGTTTTCTCCAGAAACAAGGTTTCTGTGATGCTGTCTGCAAGTTTCTGTGTTTTATGACTTATGAAGCAGTTGGTCAATGTCAATCAGATCTGCCATAGAGACACAGGGATAAAAGAACACATTCACAGACAGATTCACACCCTCCTGTCCATGCGTGGTACAGCCTGACTTGTGATCCTCATACAAGAACATGAATTCACCTTTTCTCCCTCTGTACAAATTTCACTCCCGAGCCAGGTGTTGCCCTGGTGCATGCTACACTTGCAGCAGAGAGCATGGAGTGCTTTGGTTCCATACTCCAGACAGGAAAAAAAAAGAAATCTTAAAAATCCTTCAAGTGTTATGCAAACAGGAGGAACAGGAAAGAACTGAGACTTCTGGAGTGGCTACACTGGAGGGAAGGCTGTGGCATGAGCCCATCCTGTGCTAGACGTCAGCAAATCCATGTAGGTGAGACTTAGGCACACGTCCTCAAGGCATGCCATGGATGCATGACCCTCCCAGATGCAGGGAAAGCTTCACTTGCAGCTCGGGCTTTGGTAGCCACCAGGCAGACCAAGCAGAAGACACAAGCATGTAGGAAACTCACCTTGATTAGTTCTGCTCTTCGCAAATGTTTCTCTGAAGGAATAAAAGCACAACACTGTTTCCTTCCTTCTTTCTTCAGACTCATATGATTTTACCTCCACATTACGCTAGCTGCAAGCCCCAGCATGTGCAATATTTTGTTAGAGACTATAACTGTATTAGAGGCTGAAAGTCAAAAGCTCTTGTGATTTAACCTCAAGCAGCATCTTCTTAGGAAAAGAGAAACCCTCAAAGGGGCTGAAGAAGCACCAGAATTAGATATTAGAAGTGAAATTTATTGAATTATTATATACAAAAAAATCACTCTGGTAACTTCCATAAATTCTGTCTTCACTCAAGGCCTATAAAATGGCATTTGGAGTATGAAAACACCTCTTGTTTTATAAATAAGTATTTTAGGGAAACAGTGTATTTAAGAAGCAACGATTCAAAAGATTGCTGAAACCTCTAATCTATAAAATATGTGCTGAATATGAAATATATTACCAAAGAATGATGTGTCAGTCTAGAAAGTGGGACTGGAAACGAGGTTCCTTAGTTAGGGCTGGAGTTGAGAAAAGTAGTCAGAAAAAAGCCCAAGGTGGGTTGGAGATAGTTCAGGATAAATTAAACTTTGCGCCCTGCCAGAAAGTTGCTAGGCAGCTCTTTTCTCTGAGTGAGTTACAGACAACAGATTCCTCCTCTTGAAATACAGAAAGTTCCCCTTTTGTTACTGCTGACAAAAAAAGAACCAAACCCAAGTATTTTCATTTGAACACCCAGACAATTCCCATAAGCAGAAGCTCATGAGAAAGTAATTAGTTTTGTCTGCAAAGTCTGACATGTGCAGAAAAGAGAGCATGGGCCTATAGAGTAAAGGCTGAGGAGGCTGAATTTAGTCTTTGGTTAAAAACATATTTTCTTGACCCTCATACTTGTGGGGTGGTTGCCTGAGGGTCAAGTCCCCAGTAGGAGCAGGTCTTGTGGCTGGGTTACCTCCCTTCCAGCATGACGAGGGAACAGTCCTGACTGGGGTATTTAGCCCCATCTGTGCATGGGGACAGAGGTAATGGGACATCCTTTGCTCAGCCAGAACATCTGGAGGTCAACAAAGGAATCAACCTCAATTTCATTAAAAGCAAAAGTAGTTACACTGAAAGGGCAATACACAGAAAGAGGAAGAATTTTTGTGGTTTAACTTCAAACAACTTTATAGCATCATTTACTTTGCTGCCATGACCTTGTCTCTGTGGCATTAACATTCTTTTAATATCCAGTTTGTGTATGTGTAGAAGATATGTGTGCATATGCACACACGCATACATATGTTTGCATAAATGTATTTCCAAAGTAATTTTCAGTCATTTTCACACTGCTAGATATGCATAGGTATAGAGACACTATCAATATATGAAGAAGAAAAAGTGCTGATAACAAGTAAGATCACCCCAGGGTAGAAAATGAGAAAAGGTGCTTAAAGACTGGGAGAATAAACATGGAAAATTATTTATAAATTCTTTGGGATAAGACAACTATGAATGTGATTAAAAGAAAGAAAGAATGAGATAGAAAGAAAAGTGTGGAATGAGTAGGAGGTAGTCAAAGAACATAGAATTTATTCAATAGAAGGTTTGCCAGCTAAAGTTTGTAATGAAATATAAGCAGATTGCCAGGCTGGTTGGTCCCTGGCCCTCCGACTTTCTTTACCATGCCTATAGATTTTCAGTTTTACCCCTCTCCTCCTTTCAGCACTGCTCTGGGCTCTTCAAACACATGCAGTGGCTTTAGTTTCAATCCATTGACTTGAAGTTATTCTTATTCTTGTTTGGATGTGTGGCCAGAAAGACTACATTCTGCTATCCTCCTATCATATGTCTCCATCTCTTGAAATACAGAAAGAATTAAAAAAAAAAAAACAAACCCCAAAAAACCCCAAAACATTATACGTATAAGGCAAAAGGAACATAAAAGTTGCAAAGTCCAGCACTGAAAAGTTAGGCAATGTCAGATTTAATTTCTCAGGGCATCCTTAATTTTGCTTCCTGGTGAATATGCATTATGATACAGTTTTAATTACAAGGTTGCATACTATTACTTTTCCCCAGGACACCTGCTTCAGCAGGGCACAGGATGGATGGTGCTCACTTAATGAGCAGCTATTCAATATGTTCTTTTATCCTCATTGCTTGGCGTTTGGCCCCAGGCCTTATTTACTGCGCACAGATCAGGCATAGCTCTAAAGACAGAATTATTCATTTTCTGCTCGACTGTTCTGCAGTTCTTCTCACTCTATTTGAACACATTACGAACTTTAATGAATCTTTACAATACCCTAGGAAGAGCAGAGGCAGCTGACCCCCTTTTATTGGTAGGGACCTGCAATGTTTCCACTTATCCTTGGTGTTAATATTCATTTGAATTGCTTTATCCTCTCTCCTTTCAAGAGAAACCCTTTTTTTTCAAGATGGGCAACCTCTTGTTTGCTGAATGTTGTGGCTGAATATTTCAAGGAACAGTGCAATTTGAGGCAGCAATCCCACACAGAAAACTTTGGTCCCTTTGACAGAGCAATAAGCTCTGCAGAAACACAGCGCTGTCTCTGCAAGACATGAGTGACAGGTGTCATTCTCAGTTACAGAAGCTGTGACTAACCTTTCCTGTAGTATTGATATAGGTGGGAATTTATGTACCTGTGCACAAGATGTATGTGACATGCAGACCTTCATGTGTAGGAATACATAGAGAAAGTTCTATGTACAGAAAACAGAGTATATACAGAAAGAAGGCTAAACCCTTCCCCAAGCAACGCTTCCCTGGGCTTCGGCGCAGCTTTGCCAAGTCCCTGTAGCTGAGGAGCTGCTCAGTGACTTCATGGCAGCTTCCTTAATGGCATAATGGACAGATCTGCTTACAAAACCCTAAACCTCATGAATTACATTTACTTTAAAGCCTGGACTCTTTGCCTGCATATTGCACTCTAAAGTAATCTGTAGTGTGTCCATTTCTAGTAACATGGGTAGTTTTAAGCCACCATTGTCTAAAAAGAAAAGGAAACTTGGCACAAAAATTGGATCTTCCCTTTCCTTGCTTGACCTCTTCTGTTTACAACATAAAAGCAGTGAGTTAAAATAAAGACCTGGTGATATTCCACCCTGGGCCAGTGAAATTCAATATCCAATATCCTCTGGTGGATTTTTTGGCTTAAGAAGGTGGCAGTTTGCAGGTGCTTCAGAGAGATTAGCCTCTGTTTAGGAATCACTGAGAGGAAATGGTAGAAATTATAGCAGAAATAATCTCTTTCGTGTGCAGCTGGAAGATTAAAACATTGACAAATTACTTAAGCACTGATTTTTTTTTATTTTCTTTTATAGAAATCAGTACAGGCCAGTTGGGTAAATTGTGCAAATTTTTAGCTGAATATGTTTGCTAAAGTTAAGCAGAAAACTCAGCCAAATTGAGATTAGCTGGAGAATTACTGGCCTGCAGGATGAGAACCCCTGAACGTCCAGAAGGAGGTGATCAGCTTTTTTAATAAGCAGGTAGACAGGCATGAGATTCAAAGCCAACTGCTTTTCACCATTTTTCTTTTGTTTTTTGTTTTTTGGGGTTTTTTTCCCTTTTGGCTGGTCAGAACCTTCAGGCACTTTGAATACCCTTACCCATCTTCTCTGCACTCATCATGCCAGTCTGTGAATCTATGCCTTTAAACAGAACATTCTTGTTTATGGTTTTCTGAACTTCGTCTTCTGTATAAGAATATATTCTTTTTCTAGACTGTATGAATCTACCGAGTAGGAGAGGAGGATCCACTAGGTTATGGAATAGTGTTTGTAGCTGAACTTTTTCACTGTCCATGAATGCCCGTATCTGATGCTGGAGTTTTGAGTATCTCACAGTTTAGATGTGAATTCAGATGTTCCCAGGTTTTGGGTTAGGGCATGTAAGTTTTGGAAATCAAGATTTGCTTGAAAGTCATAAAAGCATTCCCAGAGAGAGTACCCCAAAACAGCCCTGCCCTCCACGGCCTTTTGTAGTCACTTTGGTTTTACAGTGGAGGATCTCTCCTCTTCTCTTTTGGCACTGAGGATACAATGACATTTTTTTAGCTCTGTCAACTAATGAACACTGTCTTCTGAAATGCCATGAGATCAAGGAGAGAACTTTGGGTGAACTAGATTAATCAGGACTGTGTTGTTTTTCCCTTTTCCAGTTCATGGCATATTCTCATTTAGTTCACAGTTTACAGTGCAAGATAAATGGGCAAAATACAAGAGACTGAATTTTCTTTCTTCTCTTGCCTGATATTTGTTCTCTGTTTCCTGCTTTTAGGCTTAAAAAGAAACTGAATCTTTCCTGAGGGACTGATGGGAGAAAGAAAATGTGTTTTCCTTAGAAAAAAAAGTATATTCAAATACTTTATTAAAAATTTCTTAGACTGTAATTGCAATTAAAAATAACTGTAGAATATGTGTCATTTGATTTTCAGGTGGTTTGGACCAGTTGTAACAAGAATTTCAGATGTGCTCTATCTTCTTCTGTTATTTCCCATTCCTTACAAATCTTTCTTTGACCATCTGCTAAACTACTTTTCAGAAAGGCAGCCCAGATATTTCTGGCTTTTATTTTTTCTGTTTTCCTTTTTTTTTTTTCCCCTTGGAATCTTAATAGACTGTTTTTGAAATTGTGGGGTATGTGACCTGGTTAGAAAATAACCTCAGTTTGGACAGTAATATAATTTGCACTGATTCTTTGCCATTAAATATAATATAGAGTATCATTGTGGTAGAGAAAAGGGTTTTTGCTCCCTAAGACTCCGTGGTATTTCATTGTCTTTCACTGTCAAAGATGTTCACACCCAGTTAGTTCAGCTACCAAGGAAATGACAAAATAGAGAAATGGTGATTGAACCTGAAATTTAAAGGCAATTTAATTGGGCAGGTACTTCCCTGCTCAGTTCTTCCTGTGATAAGCTTTAGCAAGTAAGTGCCTCCACCAGTAAGGTTATTCTTAACATTGATCATCTCCCTCTACTATCGCTGTTTAAATCTTTAATGTACTTATCCCAGACTTTGCCATAAGAGCTTCTGCAGACTCCATTTGCAAGAGACTCAATCTGTTTTCTGTAATTAATGCAATTCTGATACAAGGTGTGGCTGTTTTTTATTTGAAAGGGGAATATATTAAGGTCATAACACTTCTTTTTTACCTAAGCAATGAGAAAAAGGCAGACTCTGAGAAGGAAGGGGAAAAGTTCCTGTCCTTGTACCTGCCCTCTGGGGAAGCTCCAAGCAACAAGATTCAAAAGATAGTCTGAAAAATCCAAAGTTCAACATCTATTATCTTCCTGCGGTGTTTTCCCCATCCCGGTGACTGGTGGCAGATGATATTGTGCCAGAAAGTCATCAGTCTGGCAGCTGGGTGTTTTTTGTTTTCTTTTGTTTTGTTTTGCCTTGCTTTTCTTTTCTAACACTGATCCAGTAAATATTTGCTGGACCATTTGCACCATCTGCCATACAAATGTTAGTCCAAGGAAGAATGGCAGACATAGGGGAATATCTGTGTTAAAGCACCATTTAAAGTGGAAATGCCGGTGCCAGTGGTAGGAAATGATGAGAACAAAGAAGCTGAGCAAGAAACACAGAGGAGATAAGGACAGCAGCTTTTCAGAGAATCATCTGTTTCCCAGCACCTCTGGCCAAAAGTAGGGACCACATATTTAGCATGCTCCTCTTTCCCCAAGACGCTATGAACATGGAAAACCAACCACCACTCACCTACATGTGAGCGGCTTGGCAGTAGGAGAGGACAAACTGGTTTGGCTCAATTAGAAAACAAACTGAGTCTTTGTCCAATATCTGCAACTAAAACCACAAATTTATGTGGCTCAAAACCACTTTGGTTTCTGTCTGTTGCTCTTGTGTGCTCAGAGTTTGCTGTCTGAGTCAGAAGCTGGAGGAGGTGTGATTTACAGCCAAGCAGGGATCATCTTGAGATATGACAGTGTTGTTATAAACAAAATGCCATGACATACACTGATGTAATGAAATCCCCAGGTTGCAGCAGGCCAAAGAGGAGAACTAGGAATATTCTTATGAACAGTACCTGGGATTTGGTCCCCTCCTCAAGTGCTGTGAGTCAGCTCTGCACTTAATAGATGAAAAACTCATCATGTTTCTGAATACTGTTCCTCTTAATGGAACCAGCTTCCTTTTGAGTTTCTTTGATACCTACTAGAACACTTGAAATGAACTCTCAAAAAAAAAAAAAAAAAAAAAGGGAGAATAAAATATACCCTCCTTTTGTTTGACCTGAGGTACAGAGAAAGGGGAAAAGACCATGATATCAATTTTCAGACGGCACATACCTCACTACAGGTCAAGTCAGTTTACAGTAAAACACAAGGATCTGTGTAACACAAAAGGAAACAATAAAAGATGATTTCCTGGGCATCAGCCTCTCACTGTTATTGTTGCTGCAGCCACACAAAACCCTATGTACTCCTGATGCTTGACCTTCAATCACTGTAACAATGACGCGTGCTTATGAAAGCGTCGAATTTCACTTTTTTTCCATTGTAACATTCTCCACTGGCATTTGTGATAGGAATGATTGCTGTCAAAGAAAATGAGGTGTCAAAATGCTTGGACAAAGCCTCACAGACATCCACTGTGTTAGGAAATCATATGAACAAACCAACAATGTCATGCCCAGTGTACATTAATGGAAGAAGGATTGTTTCAGCAGGGGGAAATAGAAACAGCCCTCAAAACATAAAACAGCTTTCTCTTCTGGCAAAAAGTGATGAAGTAATTACCAGTGTTGTTCTTCTTATTAGTGACTCCTGCTTACATATTTCTGGATGATATTTGGTTCATTTGTGCAGCATGGTGGTATTTCTGGTCATTTTTCTTCACAGTGGTGAAACCAAAAGGATACCTCTGTGCAACAAAATGCAAAGAACCAACCTTCTATCTCAGCTCAAGTCATGGTGAGAGTTCACAGACAAAGGGACACTGTTCACCTGCATTTTTTGATGTTTCAATGGAAAGTAAAACCAAAACCAAATAATCCTTCCTATTGCAAGAAAGTATAACAAATCAGAGTTTGGAAAGCCAGGGCTGTATGAAGTTACTTATTTACTTTTATTGTATAAACAATAAAATTATCCCATGTTCCTGATTGTGTTGGGTTGATATTTCTTATTTTGTATGTCCAAGACAGTGAGAGAGAGTTTTATTTTTTTCTTTCCCATGCATTTTCTCAGTGAATTCACTGACTCCTTCAGATATGAGAAATACAAATTATATTGTCAAAAGGGAAATCAGGATGGCATTTCTTGCTTCCAGACTTCCTTTGCTGCCATGTAGGTTGTGCTTGCCTGTGTTGGAATGGGGAACATTATGTGCTGTACCAGTGATGAAGTTGTTGTTGTGGATTTGCAAAAAGACAGTGATGTGAGTGAATCTGAAACTGTCATCATTTTATTGTTTGATGAGACAAAAGGTAATTTTTAGCTCAGTCCCATGTGTCATTCATGTGTGTTGAGCATTCTCTGCAGCACCATCTATCTGCCACCTTCACCCAATTCTAAGGACTGGGAAGCCCACCTCTAGCAAATGGAAAGTATACATTAAAAATAATGAACACTGGCTTTACAGCATTCCAGAGCATTTTTTTTTACTGATGTATACATGCAGACTTTTTTATTTCAACCGAATTTTGTTTCTGTTGTTTGACTTTCATAATAGGCATACCAGCTATCAACTATTAATTGATTAATCATAGATGTGTTGATTAATCACAGATGTCGAAGAAGGTCAGTGCCCAGCAGTTTCCAATTTTAATTCCAAATTATGCTTTTTGCCATCTTGACTTAGTGGGCTCCCATTGCATTCAGTTCTTTGTGTCTTGCTGTAAGAGGGATGAATCTCCCTTTCCTTTCAAGCTGATTGACAGCCACTTCCAGGCAGGAAATAGCAGCTGCAGCAAACTCACATTCTTGTCTTCCTTGTTTGCCCCAAGTGAGATGAAACTATATAGAGGGATTTTGTTCTCTGAGATCACTAACACTGAGAGTTAGGGCACTGTTCTCTCAGGTCTCACAGGACTGCCATAGATAAGCCTTACAGTTTTCAGAGACAAAATTTCATATGTTTTTCTGAAAGTTTTGGAAAGGTGAAAAATATTTCTGAAAGTACCAGTGTAATGACCAGATCTAGGAGGATGACTTTCATAAAGGGCATATAGTTGTGTTATAATTTGCAATGACATTGCTACTGGGACACTATAGATAGATGCAATGCTTTAAAGGGCCTGCATAGTTTAGCAGCTCACATATATTGTATTTCTCAGAGCAGTTGTCTGTTGCCTGGGGGAGAGGAGAAATTTACTATATTAAGCAATATATATAATGTGTAATTGTGTTTAAATGCAGACTCATATTTTCATGTTATCTTTTTTTGTTTTGTTTTGTTTTTTGAAGGGGACACCCTGAAGGTAATAATTACAAAAAAGGGCTGGGCATCAGGAGTGACTCTATGAAATTCTAAGGCATCTCTTGACATTCAAAATCTGTTAGTTTATGGTGCCTGCACATGCCTGTTTTTTTTGCTTCCTCACTTTTTCTGGATATCTAAGTTGGGCATGAACTAAACAATGCATGATATCAACTGCAGACACACACGAGGTGCCAGAGCATCAGAGCATTTAACCTTGTCAAAGTGAGATCTATGGCAGGGAAGATGGCACTGTGAGGATCAGGTAGGGTGTCTGGCATTTTTTCTGTGCCTGTGCCACTTCTGTATCCTTGTTTTGCCTTTCAGACAGATGGACCTTAACACAGCTTTTTTTAGGCCAGACTCCAATGTTTATATTCATAGAATTATAAAATCATAGAATCATACAATGGTTTGTATTGGAAGGAACCTTAAAGATCATCTAGTTCCAACCCCCCTGCCATGGGCAGGGACACCTCCCACTAGCCCAGGTTGCTCAATGCCTCATCCAACCTGGTCTTGAACACTTTCAGGGATGGAGCATCCACAGCTTCTCTGGGAAACCTGTTCCAGTGCCTCACCACCCTCACAGTAAATAATTTCTTCCTAGTACCTAATCTAAATCTATCCTCTTTTAGTTTAAAACCATTACCCCTCATCCTATCACTCTACTCCCTGATAAAGAGTGCCTTTCCATCTCGCCTGTAAGCCCCCTTTAAGTACTGGAAGGCTGCTATAAGGTCTCACCAGAGCCTCCTCTTCTCTGGGCTAAATAACCCCAATTCTCTCAGCCTGTCTTTGTATGGGAGGTGCTCTGGCCCTCCGCTGATCTTCATGGCCCTCACTCCAGCAGATCCATGCCCTTCTTATGTTGGAGACCCCAGAGCTGGATGCAGTACTCCAGGTGAGGTCTTATGAGAGCAGAGCAGAGCAGAGGGGGAGAATCATCTCCCTGGACCTGCTGGTCACACCTCTCTTGATGCAACCCAGGACACAGTTGGCTTTCTGGGCTGCAAGCACACATTGCCGGGTCATATTGAGCTTCTCATCAACCAACAGAAGTAAGTTGACTGAGTTAGGTTATACATCAGTATTTCTCAAACTATTTTGTTTCCTGATACTAATCAAGCATAATTAATCTCTACATAAATATTATAATTATGTAGGAAGATAAGGATACATTAATTCCACTTATCTGAAAAATTTTTCCTGAAATATTTCTTCAGAAACAAGTTCCTTCTTCTAGTGATTTTGGTTTTGGTTTTTGGTTTTTTGTTTTTTGTTTTTTGTTTGTTTTGTTTTGTTTTGTTTTGTTTTTTGTTGTTTGTTTTTTTTCTTGAAAATCAATTTTCATTCATGTCTGAGAAAGTGGGGGAAGGTGACTAAAATATTTTTTCACATTTTTTCTTTTATTCAGTATTTTTGCCTTGATTGAATGTAGTCACTGAGCAAGCCACAGGTGACTCAGAGGCTGACTGTATGGAAATGGATGCTGTTGCAGGGAGGAAATGCTTCTGAAGCAGTGGGACAGGACTCTCACTTAAGTACAAATACTCACATCCTAGTGTCTTTGAAGCTCTGGATTTCAGTCTGTTACATATTGCAACCTGCAAGGCAGATCATTTAGCAACTGATGGAATTCATTAGAGTAGAACAATGATGACATTTGTATTGGCAGCTGTCTAGCAGCAAATATTTTAGTTTCATGCTAAGCATGATCAAGCCAAACAGGAATTGATTATAAACCCAAGTCAATATTTTGCTGGCAAAAGTAAAGTATTCAGTGAGAAAAAAGTGGCCACTTTTCAGAGAAACTTATTGTAATGTATTATTAATGCAAAGATGATCAGATGAAAACTGGAACTTGGCAAGCTGTCAAAAACTCCGAGTGAATCAAAAATTTATAAAACACTATTGAGTTATAACAATCCTATTATAGATCCCAGCAATCATTTTTGCTGAAGCACACTCTTTAGATTATTTTACTGTTGAGACACTAGGATACAAGGGTTTAAAGCTCTGAAGCTTCTCTCTCTCTTGTTTACTCTCTTTTCCTTTGGAATAGCATAAAATTAAAAATGAAATTTACACAGTAAATTATTTAGCTTCAGTTCACATTTGGATTGAATAAGAACAATAGAGTTTAAAATAATGGCAGCATTTTTCCTTTATGGATTGTATTTTGCTGACTTACATGAAAAATTACTGCTATTACATTCAAGCAGAATGAATTGCTTTGTGAAATCTGTAAACTTAATTTGTGCGTGCACTCAACCACTAGCTGCAAACATGATGCTTTCAGGAAAAAAAAAAATAGCCCTGGTGAAATACTTCTTCGTCAATGGATTTTCTCTGCTTGAGAATGTTTTAAAATTTTATCACCTGTGTCATTCTTATATATGAGATCCATTCTTCCCAAATGCTGGGCAGTGACATTAGGTGGATACATTCTGAAATGGGCACCTATAACGGCCCGTATCTCTGAGTGTCTGTCTCTTTTAGTACAGGGATTTCTAAAGTGCCTGTATCACTCTTGTATTTAAGCTTCATTTTTCTTGCAGATAGCTAAAAGCAAGGGATGTCCTGAAATATCAGTTCTTCTGCTAGATTTCAGCTTTGTCTGCCTCACTTAGTCCTAAGAAATTTTTGTTTCCTAAAAGTAAGTCCAGCCCTGAAGGTTTGCTAATTTAAAGCAATCTAGTTCTGAAATAAGGATAAAACTTCACTTTTCTTTCTTAACACAGGTCTCAGAGCAGAACATGAGCTTACCAGGTCCTGTCAGTCCTAGATACTGTAATGCAACAGCCATAAATGCATAGAACAGGGAAGCTGTTACCTCTACTTTCCTCTGCTGGGTCTTTGTTGTATTGCCAACTTTTTCAATTTGTATTCATATATTAATTTTTCTAAGTGATAAGGTAGCTGCCTTGTAATAATTGACTTTCAGCATAGGGAACAAGGTGTTTAGAAGGGACCTGGAAAATCTTTCTTTTAAACAGCAGCTGTCCCATGGCTCCGGCATGCCATCACAGGAGAGTGCAGGCAGGGGCAGGGTTTGTCTGCAGGGTGCAACAAGGTTCCCATGCAAAATACAGGAATACAGTTCCTGAGAATGTACCAGCTTCCTCAGCTGGCTGGCTAGCTACCTTCAGCACCACGCTAGCCACGGGCTGCCAGTGTCCTGCTCTGGATTAATGCAGACCCTGGAGGCTCAGACCTCAAGCAGAGCCCACCAGCATTTGCCTGGCCCCTATTGTGCAGACCATCTTGTTGTCACTTTAGAAATGTGGGGAAAATGGAGACCCTTTGTAGGTATTTGAATAACCAATAATCTTAAAATGGAATAGATTAAGCTTTTCTTTGCTTACCATCTCACCTGAAGTCTGAATGCCAGAGCAGCTTTCATCTGCTCAAAGACATAATGTCATGAAACCACGGATGATACCATGACCCATGAATTGCTATTTTTAACTTGACATTTCTTTCACATCACTGCATATGTTTTGAAGAATAAGAAATAAATTAAATTACTGGGTTCTTTTAAACTAACAGTCTATTGTCAGGTTTATCGTGTTACAGTGGTAACAGCAATTGCCTTAAGTGATTTTTAATGGATAACAGTACGCATCGAGTTATGATCTTGTCAGATGTGAAAACTAACCAGGGTTAAGTTTCACCAACATTTGAATAGAAAACTAAATAAAATCCTGAGGGCTAAAGAAACCTGGAAGAACAAAAGGTTATTAGGAAAAGAAAATAACAACAGGAAAACTTATTTTGGTTAATTAAAATTAATTGACCTTACTGTTTTCAAAAAAAATTATGTGATTGCAGCTGTTTATGCAAAATATGGATGATTACTTTGTAATTAAGAAGAACAGAAATTTGATAAACACAGTCACAATTACTTCATTTACATATATATATGTGTGTATGTGTGTATATATATATGTATGTATGATCAGCTTCATATTCTCCAGTCTGACATTTACCAGGTGAGGATGTCACACCGCGATTCTAAGTACACACATCATGAAGAGACAAATTCTGCTGGTGTGGCATCATATAGGAACTAATATGTAACCAGCAGCTTAAGATCAGTGATATAAACTTATATGATGACATAGTCCAAAAAGCTCCTTGGTTTCTGGATTCCATTATGCTAGATTATGGCAAGCATAAAAAAGAAACTCTCTAGCTTTTCCAGTCAGATAGAGGCAAGGGGACTGGAGATAGACCATACAAAGAAACAAGAAGACTTAACTTCTGCTAATTTACATGAATTAGAATTTTGTTCATTTTTAACTAGGATGAATAAGGGCATGAGAATAAGGGCAGCCACAAAGAGGAAGATAAATAGTCACAGTGCATGACATTCAGATTAAGAGGCCTAAATTTAGCTGGCTACCTGTAAGTGTCTCTTCATTTGCTCTGTGCGTCTAAGCTCCTGCTGTGTTCGATGGAGATTTAGCTGAGACAGAGGAATCAAAAGAGCCATTTAGCTCACATAACTAGTGGTTTATCAGCCAGATTGCTCCTGGAGACAGTGCTATGGGCATGAAAAGGAACCTACTCCTGCACCGGAAGGGACTTACTCTTCCAGTAAACCATTATACGGAGTGTGGTAATCAGCTTCCTACCCAAATGCATTGCTTCACAAAATTCAAAATGCCCTTAATTAATCTTAATCATTAGTGGAGACAATATTTGTATGAGGAAATATCTATGATATGGCTGGAGTATCACAGAGGCTTTCCTCTCACGCTACAAGATGAAAGAGATCCATCTCAGCCATACAAATCTTCTGCAAACTTTCCATAGCACAAATGTGAATTTCTGTTTTGGGTGTAACTGTTCATTTTTATTTATTTGATCTTTATTTTGTCTTATTCGGTCTGCTCCCTTGAATAATGCTCCACACATGTAAACTTAAACATGCTTTTTTTAATTTGAGGTTTTCAAAAACACTCTTTGCTCTCAGCATCTGAGCTTGGCACCCATGCAGAGCAAGTGAGAAGCAAAAAATCTCCTGGAGTCATTTTAAGAGCCCCTCTGTGAATAATGTTGCACCAGTTACCTAACAGTGCATGAAAGTGACATAAAACTGCAGATGCTCTTGCCAGTGTTTCTGTGTAATCACAGCACTAGGGCGTCAGCTCTTTGGGTTTCAACTTTTTGAGTGGCATAGTACAGTTCAAGTACCACTTGATGCTCAGGCCTGAGTCATCTCCGTTCTGCACAGTGAGTGGCATTAAAGTCATAGTGGAATTGTAGTAGGTGGTTTTCTTAGATGTTGTTTCAGCATCATGAATCAGATTTTTATTGTGGGACAAGAGTAGCTGCATGGTCAGAGCTGTCTTCTAGCATCTGAGGTTAATCTTAGTTCTCTCCATTTTCTATCTATATTGCAGATAAATTGAACTGTTCCACAGGTACAGTTTCCACACAAGGATTTCACCAGTCATGTCATGATCTCTGAATTACCTAGAACTGTGTTGCAATTTCTCAAATTATCATGTTGGGCTTGCTGCCTCCTTCTCCCCGTGACTCCCCTCTGTCCTATTTGGTTGTTACTTGCAGCTCTGGGCATGCCATGGGTATTATGAGAAGAGTATTCAGTTTATTAGAATTCAGACAGTAAAGCATCTGACTCCATAAGGGTTTGTCAGTAAACCTAAAGGAAGGTCTCGTCTGTATTAGTATCTGTTTGGCTATTTATAAATGTTGGCCAGCCCATTAAACTATCAGTAGTAAGAATTACCAGCAGCATTTGAAGCCCCAGTGCTTTACAGATCTTCAAAATTCTTGCAACGTGTATGGTGACCCATTATCTCAAATGAGATCATCGCAGACACGGTGTTTGGTGACTATTACCTCAGTGTGATCCACTAGAGTGCTGGCTAATGTGTTGCTTACTTCTGTTAGTTTCAAAAGAACAACTGTAATAATCAATTATCAGTGGGTGGTGGTTTCCTCCATGTTCAAATACATCAATTGCCAGTTGCTGCCAAGCTCTGCTGGGTGCATCACAAATTGTCACAACCTCCTGGCGCTTCTGTCTCTGGTACTTTGTATGGTGGCAATGATTTCTGACCATTTTTACTGTCTACGCATTCGTGTCGGTCCAATAAAGTCTGCTTGTTGTCCAGTCTTTTGCATAACGCCATCTGAGGTGTCTTCATGAATCTTTTTCAGACTCTCTTGGTGCGTTTTAATTGGAGTCTCTGTTTTCCCCTCTTTCTGCACTTGCTCATTCGCTCAGTCACCTCTGGGTTTTTTCCATTCCAAAAGTCTCTGGTAGTCAAGGGAACTAGTTTCTGTGCAGCCCAGTCTGAGCCTATTATTTCTTTTAAAAGACTCATTGCATTGTCACTCTTAGTTTCTCTCTGTTTTTCAACTCGCATGTTTTGCGGATCTGGTAACCGTTACAGCACTGTGTGTGCTTGTTCTTCCAAATACTTTTCTGTGGCTTTTTGTTTCATTTTGTTCTGTTCTGCATTTTGTCCTTTTTTGAAATTACTCAGTTTTCTATTTCACATTTGAGGTGTACTTTTATAACTTTAGCAGTGAGCGTGGAAATCACTGTGGCACAAAAAACAAAGGCTTGTCAAGAATGTCCCTGTAGTCACATTAAATAATATAAGAGCAGTCAGATTGGTTTGAAAAAAAGGTCTATCCATCCTGGTATCTTACCCCTGGCAATGGCTGACAGCAGATGCCAAAGGATAAGCTTGAAAAGCTGTTGGCCATCTGTGATAATACCAAAACATTCTCCAAGCATCCTACAAGTTGCAGGTCAGTGGTTTCCTAAACCAATATATTGGAGGGTTTGGGGTCTGTTTTTTTTATTTATTTATTTACTTTGCATTTCGTTACTCTTGAACAATTTCTCTTCTCTTAACTGAACTGGTAGTTTTTTTGAATATGTAAACTTCTATGTAAATCTGCAGCAATTTGGAGCAAGAAATTCTGCAGCTGAAGTATAAGGTGTGTGAAGAACAGCCTGCTTCCATTTTTTTGTGTGAACCTACTGCCTCCTAGTACCCATTGATGCTTTCTTGTGCTTGTACAGGAATAGATAACAAATAGTTCTTCCCTGGCTGGTCTATCCTTGCCCTTCACAATTTCATAATCTTCTATTATATGCCTCCCTCAGCCATTGCTTTTCAAAGCATAATGTTTTCTGGTTTGTTCTGTGTTCTTTTCCTGATAATTCTTTATGTTGGCTTTTTATTTTTTAACTATAACTCCACACCTTGCCAGTATTTTCAAATAATTTTCTACTTATCCAGTGAAAGCCTAGGATCTTGGTCCTGAATGGTGATATCAGATAAAATTGCACGATTATATATCAGTTTTTCCTCATTTTCCTCATTGTACATTTCTCTACATTAGTTCTGGTGCCCAGTTGTTCAGCTTTAAGAGTTCCTTGTACAGTTTTCCAGTGCTGGTCTTCAACTTTCCTACCCTCAATAACCCACTATTCTCAGTAAACTTTGTCACTTCACTGCCCACCCTCTGTTTCACAGCATTTAAGAATATGTTAAACAGCATGAGTCCCAGCACAGTCCCTGTGGGACTCCATTGGTGACCTCCCTCCTCTGTGAAAATTGGCCATTTACTCTTACCCTTTCTTCCAATTGTTTAATCAATTATTTATTCATGCAACGACCTTCCTTTTTATCCCACGCCTGTTTAGTTACTTTAGGAGCCTTTGTAGAAGGACCTTGCTGAATGTCTTTTGGAAATCCATGTAGACTGTATCAGACAGATCTCTTTTATCCACATGAATGAAATAAACAGTTTTTAAAGTGTGAATAATCTGACCTATTTCCAGTCACCTACATTAGGATGAAATGACGTTACCCTCGGAGTGCTTATTCACTCCATTGATTTGAGAGGGAATCTAGACATACAGCTGTTAGCTTCAGTGAGCTTTCCACTAGACACCACAGGTATCCTGGCCTTTCTGTATAAAATGTATAAGGATATACGTCTACAACTTCCTGGCCCACGGATCATTTATCCATTGCTGTCCCACAGGAGTCAGCTCTTGCCTCCAAGTCTGGTTTTCTGAAATAGCTCTTGGTCAAGAGTCCATCCATCTGTTCTCCTGTCTCGCTTGGTACCAAATTTGGACATTTTTCTGACCTTATGCCTTACTTTGCTTCAAATGCTCACCAAAATGGATAATTCCAAGCAGGACAGGGAAACAGAGAAATTTTCATAAGGCTTTTAAAGACTGACTTCACTTGTAGCACCTCAGGTCCATATACCTGGATACAGAAGAAGACAATTCCTTTCTGCACTTGAAGGTTCCTATCCAGCGACCTGCCACATAATGCTGTCTGAACACATGTACTTTCCATTATTTAGTAATTTTATTTTCAGAACTGTGGGGCTTGGTTTTAAACTAGCTTTTTGGTTTCTCTGTCTTGCCTTTTTTCACATAGACTAATTTTCTTTCAGAATGACCCTTTTCCATGAATGAATGAGTACAGATTAACATGTTCAATGTCTAGCTTAAATATTTCATCTGCTCATATAAATTGAGAGAAGTATTGATATATCTGTCAGATATTCTTACTGTAACAGAGAAATAACCATTCATTTAGTTCATTATATTACTATAACTATTACTATTTGACCTTGCAAGTATGTTCCCATAGATGCTTGTCGTTTGAGAGCTTCTTTATTCAAAGGTTTCAAACAGTTGTTTGAATTAACCCAATCAGTTTTCCTTTATATTCACGATATTAATTATTAGGACTCTGATTGCTATGTTGCTCTGTCTGTATCATCTTAACACACCAATTCAGAATTATGTAACAGTTTGGTTGGTTGAATTTCCACTAATAAAGAATTTGCATGGAATAGCTTCTTCATCCTTCTGTCCACTGTCTTTTGTGTTGTCAGTTTCCTAACAGTATCTGCTTATTTACATTTTCTTTTACATTATTTAATATGATTAATTATGTAGTATTTTCTTCCGTCTCTCAGACCATATAGTAGTACCTATTTCAAAATCTTGCTGGCAGTTTGTGATTAGGTAATTTTAGTCTGAATGAGCTTAAAGTCTTGTATATTACTCTTAGGCAGCAACTACAGTTGTCTTTCTTGATTTATACTAAATACCTATAATTCTATAGCTAATTAAATTAAATTGTTTAATGTCCTATCTCTAGGCTTAAATATCAGACTACTTTAGAAATATGAATATTTTAAGGGGTTAAAATTAGATGATTTATAGTAATGTATCTGGGGATTTTATTATGCCTCCTTTGAAATACATAACATTATTTAATTCCAGATTAATATGTCTAGCAGCAAGTCCCTCAATATTTCTGCCTTGTTCTTCATAAGCCCTTGTTCTAACATTTGGCTACTGTTGCTCTTGCCCATGCTCCCAGACCAGGCCCGTCAGATGTCACTTATTTTTGGCTTCAGCCTCACACTGTTTCATGGTGCTATTCCTTCCTCACATGTTTACATTATAGTGCTGAGGCATCTCTTCTGCTTTTGAGCCTCATCAATGTCTGTGGAGCCGGGTCTTCTGCTGGGTGTCCTGACATTGGGACATCCTTGCAGAAAAAGCCCCACAGCAGGGGGGTTGAAACTAGATGGTCTTTAAGGTTCTTTTCAACCCAGGCCATTCTATTGTTCTCTTGTAAGATTCTATGAATAGACATCAGTACAGAGCTCCAACCTCCAGATGGGCTTTCCTTGGTAAGGTCACCCCTGTGGGTACTCCCTGAGGTACCTGTCACTTTTTACTCTGTGCACTCCCACATACACAGGACATGGTGCTCAGTCCCACCGCATTGCCCCAGCCTCAGAAGGTGGTTTCCCAGGGCAGGAATGGCCCCCACCAAGGGTAGGATCACATTGAGATGGATGTGTCCAAACACATCACATCATATCCCATTTTCTACTTGTTTGACAAAGTAAGCAAAGGCTGAAGGAAATGGAGGCTGGTCACTGACAGGTGTGTCATGGGGGAAGCCGGGCCATGAAGAGATAGACTTATTGCCCCTTCATTGCAAAGGAAGCGTGTGGCAGAGTGGGGAATTAAAACCAGACCTCCCAGCTGCCCAACAGTGCCTTAGCTCTAAGGCTGAATGTCTCCACTATGATGATGAACTGTTTTTCAGATGAGTTGCAAAGCAGTTAGCTTGCTCCTCTGCAGTCATTAAAGATCTCGAGATTGCTTTTCATGAGCTTCCAGTGGTGTTAGTTAGCTGAGTGTCCTGGCTACAGTCCAGCCTGGCTTACTGCAGACTGCATCTCTAGACTTCCGTCATTCAGCTGTGTAACATAAACCATCTTAACACATCACTCAGCACTGCTGATGATGCTAAAAAGTTACATAGGGTTGCTCCATAGCCACTGTAAAGCCGTGAAGTGAAGCAATCCTTTGATTCAAATGTTATGTGAAAAGTATAGTCTGTCTGCATTTCCAGTGCATAGAATTTTTCATTGTTTTTACTCTACTTACTGTTATCATGTGCAATCATATACAATCTTGTGGACCAAGGAGCTCTGTGAAATGTCAGTCTTTTGCCCTGAACTTGGAACTGATTATATGCACGGAAGTCAAGGTCATGTTTTATTAACTTTTTTTTTTTGGAAACTCTGGATACAGACAGAAAAGAATTGTGATTGCTCTTCAGACTCTTCAACAGAGTCCTAAGAAATTTCTGAGTACCTCTTGAGAATTTTCTCTTAATTTTCATATCAAAACATCCACAGCTGTTGGAACAGGTCCAGAGGAGGGCCACAAAGATGATCAGAGGACAGGAACACCTCCTCTGTGAGGACAGGCTGAGAGAGTTGGGGCTGTTCAGCCTTGAAAAGAGAAGGCTCGGGGGGGACCTTATTGAAGCCTCCAGTACCTGAAGGGGGCCTTCAGGAAAGGTGGGGAGGGACTTCGTACAAGGGCATGTAGCGACAGGATGAGGGGTAATGGATCTAAACTGGAAGAGGGCAGATTTAGACTAGAGATTAGGAAGACATTTTTTACTGTGAGGGTGATGAGACACTGGAACAGGTTGCCCAGGGAAGTTGTGGATGCCCCATCCCTGGAGGGGTTCAAGGCCAGGCTGGATGAGGCTTTGAGCAACCTGGTCTAGTGGGAGGTGAACCTGCCCATGGCAGGGGGGGTTCGAACTTGATGATCTCTAATATCACTTCCAACCCAAACCATTCTATGATTGTATGATTCTATGATAGGGCCTGAATCAATCTTCTTCCTTTTCTGATGGATCGTCCTCTCCAGATAAGCAATGCCAATGTTAATAAAGATCTGTGTGTGTGATCCTGGGGCATGCAGATCTAGTAGATCTATTGCATAGTTTCTTAGGTTTGACTGGCCTGTCTAATCCCAAGGGGAGGTCTCACATGGTCAATGATTTTCACTTTTCCATTCTTCGCTCATGAGGCAAGGCTGTGTTTTCAACACTTCACCTCCTTAGGGAGATAATCAGGAAACAAGTCGCAACACAGGATACAGCCTCCTTGGCTATAACCCAGACCAGGCACACCTTAGGCCAGCATTTACCAATTACTTGCAATATGTATGCTAACCATAGGACACGTTATAAGCTTTTTTTTGTTCACAGTTTTATTAGTTTTTAAAATATGTCATGCTAATTTTATGTAAGTATTGCAGTGACTCCGTCTGACAGTTTTACATAGTCTGCTCTCAAGCACCAGCAAGATATTAATCAGCTTTCTTAAGAATTTTTGCCCATTTTCCGTGCAGAGACTTTTGCCTTCTACTGCTTAAAATAGTATTCAGGTTCAGCTTGAGTTTCTTCCATGTATTTTTCCATCGTTCTATTTCTATGTACTCATTTCAAAGGCAGTATAGTTCTTTTTCAGATGCATAGAGAGGGTAAAAAATTCTCCAAGCACAAGACCATCAGTAGACTTCAGTTGCTTGCCTTCTTTCTAGCTAAATATTTACAGCATGTCAACACTGGTTTTGGATGTAAAGCCCTGTGTATGTTGAGCAGGTTTAGATTATCTGATTTTATTGCCTTCATTTTTTCAGAATCTAATCCATTGTACCAACGCTGTATAACATGACTGGAATAGCATGTAAGACTTGATTGGAATATTAATTGTCCCTGAGAGTTATTTCTTTTCTGGGACAAAGATTTTGAAACTATTCTGCATAAGAAATGGTTGGCAATTTATTATATTATCCTATTCCAATTGTATTTCTTACATTAGTTAGAAGTGTGAGTTAATATTTAAGATGCCTCAATAGGTCTTTTCACTTTCTAGAACCCCAACAAAGGTCCGACAGCATTGTCAGCCTGCCTTTTTGTTATACATCCTCAAAAACATTGCTAAAAATATCTATTCCCATTAAATGAAATCCAACATTGGTTATATACACTCACAGAAAAGCGCTCTAGAAATTTCAAAATATAGTCAACTTGAGAAAATTAAATCAATCAGCACCTCATTGACTAGATTATCAGAGTCTGATTTAAAAAAAAAAAAAAAAAAAAAGTTGTTATAAAAAAGGCCCAGAAAACCAAAACATAAATTCCCCTTGTCGCGTTCTTGTGTTATTGCCAGAAGCCCCAGGCAACTCTGCTTTCTCTGTCTCAGAAAGTAGAAACTATTACCCTAGAACATGGTGTTTGGAGAGATGTCAGAGCTCAGATAAACTCCAGAGCAGCAGACTGGGTTAACAGGGATGAGGGACGACAAGGGCAAGGATTTCCAAATCCCACCACCTGCAGTTCTCTTTTATTGGAAATTTGAATGTTTGGGCGCACGTTTAAATTTCGTTACTTTCTCCCCATGACTGAATGGGATACTGAGCTGTTCAGGGCTATCGACACAACCAGCTCTGTCTGTCCTTTTGTGCTGTTTGTCCTCCCAGCAAAACAAGACAGGGACAAGTGTTACCGACTAATGGTAACAATTTGCTCTTCTTCCATCCGCTCTTTATGCTCTGTCCTTCCAGAGAATACAGGTCTGCTTTCTTCAATCCATCTGCAGTAATTTGTGATGACACCAGATACTGTGTGGGGGGAGCAAGCATGACCCCACTGCAGGACTCTGGCTCCTGCCTAGCAACAGCATCCACCGGCGTGCTGGTGGTGTGCTCTTCCTCCCCGCGCTAGAAGAACAAATGCTAATATTCTTCATGTGTGACTCCAGAAACTGAATAATAGGAGCTGACCTGACCAGAAGTGCCAGGACCATAAAGTCTCAAGAGTTTAGTCTCTAGCATAATGTATCATTACGCTGGTGAACCAAACTCCTTGCTTGCTGTTTGCAGACACATTAAATATAAATAAGAGAACTAAACAAACCACTGAAAAATAGTCTAATTAAATTGTGCAGTGAGATAGGCCCATGGCTTTTAGTGCTTTTAATTCCCCATAAAAAAAAAAAAAAAAGCGTATTCTCTTGCCTTCTTTTTCATGACATTTGTTCCCACACAGAAAGGCTAAAAACAGCTGGTGTTGGCTTCTTGTTAATAAAGGACTTTCTCCTGTGAACTCGCCTGCAAATGACTTTGCAGGGTTAAGCAAAGCATCTGCAGGACCAAAACAAGACTTAAATCAACAGTGAATATGATCAAACTTAGTGTGCCCACTGATGTGCTCTGCAGAATAACCCAGGTGCCTTGGAGGGTCCCTTTGCTCTCTGGCCTGAAGGAGGAGAGGGGTCAGGGGCACAACACAGCATGGCATGGCACGGCAAGGTCCCACTGTGCCAGGTCCTCTTCTCTGTCCAGGCTGAATACCATACTCAGCTGCAAGCACATCCTTTGGGAGTCAGCATTGCTACTCACAGGCTGAAAAACAAGCAGGTGCCTAAGTGCTGTGTAAGCCCAGGTCTAACTGGGAGTACTTATAGCTCCTCTGTATGAAGTGTTTCCTTTACAAGTTTTACAAAAGTTAAAAGTGACAGACTCCGTAAGTAGCACTTACAGCCTTTTAGTTTTCGGTGCTGCTTCTCACTTGAAGGATTCATAAAACAACTTTTTTCAGCTCTGGCTGTCTGCACTTCTCCCTAAAGGAGAAGTATCTATTAAACTTCTTATGATGTGTAAACAAGCACATTTCCTTTAAAAATGACACTGTTTTCACAAACAATGCCCCAGTCCCTGGATTTAGCTCCAGAGAGGTATTTAATGGAAAATACCTTCCAGTCACTCTGCTTCTGATTACAATAGCAAATCTGAAAAATGGCTACTTGCCACATAGTCCTCCAAGCACTCGTAATATCTCCTTTCTCCCAAATCAAACACATTTGAATTTCTTTGCCTCATAGAATCCAGCAGCTTTTTTGGGTGAGGAAAAACATGTACTCTGGAAAACGAGAGGCTGAATATTTCCCTCTGGATTCGGGTTGATAAATATTAAAGAATGGCAGCAGTTCTGATTTGCAGAGAAGAAAAAAAGATGCTATTCCAATCTCCTGAGCCATATTGGAAAGTTTATTTTATTTAGCGAAGAGAGTGATGAAAATTGTACTGGAGACGTCAACACTTTGGTAGCCCTGAAGCATTTTGGCACCCTCCGATCACAGGAACTGAATCAAGAGGGACTGCCCCATTACCGTGCTCACTGCCTGTCCTAACAGGTGTATCAGGGAATGTTTGCCAAAAAGGCAGAGAATGGTGCATTTATGATGAGCCAGTGGATGCCATTTGGCCAGAGAAGTAGCTTGATGACAATAATATGTAAAAACACAAGCAAAACATAACCTTATGTGAATCTCTGAGTGCTGGCTTTTTTTCCTGCAGTCTGTAGTCTCTTGAAAATATTAGGATTAGGGAATATATTTTAAATCACATTAACAGACATTTTCGGAAAAAACACCCTGTCTGGGCTCTACGACTCACAATCACATAAAATGAAATAGGCCACAAACACCCAAACCTAACCCCTCTTTTGGTCCTTAATCAAAATGTATAACATTTTGAAATTCTCTGGCAACAGCGTTTCTAAAAATAGACATTTAGGCTCTCAGCACAGAATATTCTTCTAACCTTTTCAAGTGTTTGCAAATGACAAAATTGCTGCTATTGTAATTAATGGCATTGTGTTATGTTGAGAAATATTGGGGAAACATACCTAAAGGCTCTGACAATAATCTTGTTACTAATATATTCCCCTGGTTTGCCTTTGAACTCTGTCATTCCTTGCCTTGCAGCTGTGTTTAATGAGTGGTGAGATTATTCAAATGAGCCCACAACAGAACACTGTTTTTGTAGCTCCTGGATCTTGAGAAGACATCTCTTGCCACAGTCGGTAGGTAAAGCCTGAATCACAACCTTAGCATTGAATTCAGTTTTATCCTTAAGGGTTTGTAAGTACCTTTATGACCTATAAATATAATTGCACTCGATTGTGATGGAGCTGATCTCTACTTAACAGCAGCTGCCAATGAGCTGACAGTAAAACAAAGGGAGAAACAGCTCAGCCTGTCACCGATGAGTGCAAAGCCAAATGTGACTGTGCTTATGCCGTGGCATACAGGCTTCTGTGCGTAAATTGCAAAGAGAGCTTACAGGACGCTCAGACGCAGCAGATTTGTATATGGGAGCTTGTTGCCATCTGTTATTTCCCATTCTTAACCGCTGGGTTTATTCTCTGGGAGAGAAAAGGGAGTCAGAAAGAAATTTAATTTGGTACGAAGATATATTGCGTGAGAGACATTTTCCAGCATGGAAAAAAATTAATAAGGTCCAATTTAAAACTGATAAATAGTCAATTCAGTAGGGTAGGATTAAGGATTTTTCCTAAGGAATTTACAGAGAGATAAGCATCTCATGAATAAATAAATTCAGCTTCAGCACACTATCGTATTTATTGATTCACAAGCCATTTGTTCGAGAGTTTGCCCCTGAGGAGCAGAAGGTACCCTATTATTGTTGATAATATCAGAGTTACAGTTATATTCAGAAACGACAAACTACATTTAAATGATGTCTCGGGGTTAGAACAAGAACCCACCAAAGCCAGGAAATTCAAAGTTAAGTCTGACACTGTGTCAGACTGCATGGTGTCAGGAAAAATGACAGTTGTGTCTTTGTATATCTTGGCTTCTGTGGTTTATATCTCAATTTTAATGGCATAGAAGTGATATCATTTCCCTCTAAATTCACTTTTGTTTTATGTTATCATAAATAAAAAAAGAACAGTTCAGGACTGTGAATATGGAAGGAGGCCACAACAGCTCTCCTGGGGAAATACCTGCCCATGTTAGAAATGACTCTTTTACCACCTGCCTAAGGACCTACTTTCCAGATTGATTATTATTCCTCAGTTGCATGTTTGCCTGGTTAAACAATTTACTGATAGCTTTTGCAAGTGGGTATAAGGATGAAATACCTGGCCAAAAAGCTTACAGACAGGACAGAAAAACAAGGCTTCCTAGGGAGGAAAGCAAAATCATGCGAGTGTGGCTCTGAGTAGTGCTGGGACTTTGAGCTTTTTCAAAGACAGATTTTTTTCATTATCCCTTTTGCTAACATCTGTTGGGGGGAAACACCTGGAGAACAACATCCACCATCCTGGAGACTCAAATGTCACATCCATGCTCTGCCTTGAACAGCGGCTGCTGGTGCTCCTACATCCAGTCAGCTGCTGTATAGTCAGGGCAGCTGAGCTGGTTTACACCAACCACCTTCACCAAGGAGCACATGCCCTTGCTTGGGGAGGACTCAGGAGAGATCTTGCAAGAGACCTTTGATCTTTTCATAATCCACATCCTTGAAGGAACGGGAGCATCTCCTGCCTGTGTACTAGCTAGCTGTGCTATGTGTGTAATTTCCTTGCGGGTGGAAAAGATTTAGCTAAAACTATGCTTTCATAGGTAGGGAAAAACCCAGCCTTTGCTATGCCCTGGGAGGCAATTCATGAAGCTTAAATTATAACTGGTAGGAATAAGCTGTGCTCCTAATCCTCTTTATTTGTGTAGCTGACAGGGGTCTCTCAGGTTACAGGTCTCCCTTCTGTATCTCAGTTCCTAGATCCAAATGGAAAGCCTAGAGATGTTTACACAGTGAATTTCTTGCATATTGCAGAGGACACCGCATCTGTTAATCAATGGCAGTTTTATATTCACAGATCAATGTATTCATAGAAATCACAAAGGTTACACTCCGGGTTAACTTCCAGGCAGCAAGTGGGCAATCAATCCATTTTAGGGGGGACAGTTCAGGAATGCTGGACTATTTAAAAGCCTGACATAAGAAGTGTTCAATTGGCTGGTGCTCATGTTTGTGACAAAACTGACAACTTAGACCCTTTCTTTAGGAATCTCAGTGAAGTAAAAGATGTTATGTATCTGCTCAGATGAGGATCCTTTGTCTGAATATGGAGCTTGATAATATTTCCCTTGAAGGTATCCCAGGACAGGTTTGCTTTCAAAACCAAACACAGTATAGGTATTTTTCTTACAAGGGGCAAATTCAAAGTTTGCAACTTTTCTGAGAAGTTTATGTTGATAAAAATCCATCATAGTAGTAATTAGATTTTTCTCAAAGGTTGAAGAAATAAAGCTGCAGATGTGATGAATTTCAGGTGGTCATTAATAGTTTGAGCTTGGCTAAGTTACAAAACTGCCAGAAATTCTCACCAAAAAAGTATGAAAAGCTGGTGCAAGTGAGATCTCTTTGGTCTGTTTACTAGAAACAGGGTAGGAGATAATGTCCTTTGAAAGCAATTTTACAAATATTTCCTATTCTGCTAGACTTGGTCAGCATTTCAGCATGTGACTAATAACTAGGCTCACGGACAGGCCCTTTTTTTTTTTTTTTTTATCCCTGATACCCTTACAGCGGTAATCATGCATCTTGTCAGTTGTTATAAAGACAAATGCTCTCCATTGCTGTACTGTCAGCGCATTTCAGTGCAAGCAGAAGGGTAGCACAGCACACCTGTTAGACGTGTGGAATATATGATTTGTCTTGTCATAGCTGCAGAATCAGGTGCACCCTGAGATTACAGGATCTTCAGCACAGCAAAAATTTAGATCTGCTCTTTACGTTCCCATTGACCATTATGCTGCCATCTGTGCACCTCCTCAAGGCTCTTCAATAAGTTAGGAGGTAGGGAGAGAGATTCTCTCCAAAACCGCTACTTTTCATATGTGGAAAATAACTTGCCTTTTAACTTGGCCCACTTCATATAGAAAACCAGTGAGCTATACATTCATTATTAAATACACATAGTGTGACTTGGAGGCAGGAGTTCATAATCGTGACCTTTCTTCTTTTATTACATTCAGCTTTTGAAGAAACAGATGGGGTTTAGCTTAACTTAACATAAATTGCCATATGGAACAAAACACAGCTGATTATTATATTAACACCAATTTTAATATGTTTCATCGTGTTATTGTGGCTCCAGTTGTCATGCTATTCTGTTCAGTATATTCATTCAAGAAATTTAATGTTGTATCTTACAAATTGAGATCCTATTACAAACATATGGTGTATAAATAGATTTTGCCACCTGGTGACTGTTAAAAATCTGTAAGGAAGAGATTTCCATAGTGTTAACTCCTCCCTGCTGGAAGTCAATTTTCCAATCGCAGACATTTTAAAGAAATGCTAAGAGGTGGAAACTCTTGATTTGCTGTTGTGACAAAGGGTTAATTGTGCTAATTGCACTGTATTACCTGCTCAGTTTAAAGTCTTTCCCTGTTGTGATTGTCTTGGGAGTCAAATTGTTTTTAAATTGGTTTGTCACTTGAATGCATTTGGAACTTTGTGGTTAGGGTTGTGGAAACCGAGATAATGTCTAAGTTATATAACAGTTCCTTCCATAATCCATCACTGTCTTGTTTTAGATCTACCTAAGAATGTTCCTGCAGACACGGGAATACACCGATTGAGGTAATGGATGAGGTAAGCTAGCTGTTTGCTGGCTGTGAACATTTGCATTTCTCTCCACCAGCAAGTGCTGCATGGAATATTTGTGGGCTTTCTGCTTTCTAGAGTCAGGCCCATGACCTCCATGAGTTATGGTACACCATAAAATGAGCAGTTAAAAAAAAATCCTCTCCTAAATCTTAAGGCAGTTTGCTTAATTGTGTTGCTCTTGTCTGCTCTAACAAACAAAGAAATGAGGCAGCAGACCCTATTCATTGACCTCTCAAGTCAATAGACTGCTTTTTATGGGCCATGCACCAGGCCTGGGGATCTGGCAATCTGCAAAACAGGTGGGGAGTGCTGTTACTCATGGCAGCCTGTTCAACTCTGTCTGGCAGAAAAGACCTACGAATACAAGTCCTGCAGGCTTGTTCCTTTGTTTACAGATTGGTAAAGGTATTGAAATATATGTATGGGGTAGTGAGAAAGGGATGAGGCTACTTGTAAGAATATCTAACTAATGGTTTGAGTTTTAATGAAATTGTTCCAATGGTAATTGGTGATCTTGGGAAAGGTAGTGGTGCCTACACTCTGTAATGATCTGAGCACCATAAATGCTGAAGATAGATGGGTAGACTTGATAGGAATACAGTTACTCCAACAGTGTTACAGGGGCCAAGTAAAGGGCAAGTAATTCCCTAGGGAGGAAACTGATAAAAGGCATCAGGGCAGATTGATGGAAGGAACAAGAAATGGGTTAGCTGAAATTTATTGCAGACCTGGGCAGTGCTTGCTGTGGATAGAGTGGAAATATGAAAGAGAATTGAGTGGCAGTAACAGCCAGATAGACAAAGTGGAAGTGGTTCACTGGGAATGGAGACTGAAGAGGTGATTCATATACCGGATGGAGAAATATGCATAGGTGGGAGCTGGGTGGACAAAAGGCAGGTGTGGGAGGCTGGGACATGGGGGATGAGCAGTTAAGTGGGATGTGGGTGAGGGGTTCAGAGGCACATGGGGATGAGCAGTGAAGAAGCGAACAATAATGAAAGGGGACAGTGAGCATTTCAAGCAGGCTATGAATGTAGTGAGCTGTGATAGGGACAGAGGAATGAACTGAAAACTGTAGCATCCTTATCACGTTGGGAACAAGGGGTAGGAAACATTTTATCTTAGGTCTGTTGGCAGATCTGAGGTGACGGGGTCTTCGCCCATGGCTGTGGGGTGCCTAATAAAAGGCCATTGCCTTAGGTACAGACTGCTGAAAATATGGGGATTGTCAGCAGCAAAAGATAAAGCAATAGCAACGCAGAGAAGTGAATTCTCTCCCCAGCACATCCTCAATTCAGTGCACAGTCAGCCTCCTTAAACCAGCTGTGCCAGGTGACCAGCAGGAGGACTATGGAAAAATTGCTGAAGCCTTTTGTATCTAAAGCAAGTATCAGAGGTGCTATCGGGGCTGGAAACAAAATGGACACAGAAGGCTTGTCAGGCCATCCATGTGTCCCACTTCAATGCGTTTGCATCTAGTTGCTGCGTCACAGCGGCTTCTGGTTACCCAATGATCCTTGTTACCCAGTGATGCATATTCATTGGGTTTCCTTCGCTGTTAACCCACAACTGAAGGGAAAGTCTAAATAAAGATCTGGTCATCATCAGAACTGCTGTCTTAGCTTTGGAATAATCAGATTTCTCTCTGGTTTGATCTTTCGATGGGCAACCTAATCTAATTTTGATGACTGCAAGAAGAAGTTAGTTTTTATTTGTTTGTTTTCTTACCTTCTCTGGACCTGGTTATTTTCCATTGGCTTAGGATTTCTTGAAAATAAGAGCGGGTTTCTGCTGCAACCTTCTAATGTGCATCTGACCCTACTTGTGCTAATTCTTTTCCCTTTAGAAATGTTTAAATCACTACAGTAGTTGTTAATGATGAAAATATTATATAACATAAGATATTGTGATGATCACATTGAATTTTACAATCAAGATAAATTATTGTCAGTATTTTTTCTAGTAGTTTTGTCGGATATAAAGTGCATGTAACAACTTACTATTGAGACAGAACTATACTGTATCCACCTACTGTTCTGTGGCTTCTAAATTACTTTAAATCACATTGTATCCGATAATTACTAATGCTCCATTAAAGATCAGAAAGGCAATTTATTAGGAACTCCCAAAAGTCTTCTCTAAGCAGTGCAATCTGTGTTTGGTTAAAAGTTTACATAAAATCAATACAAAATTATAGCAGCATAAATAGTTAAACAGCTCCCAGTTAATGTTATACTTGAATCTGTTCTGCTCTCGGCAGTTGGGAAAACATAAGTTATGGAAG